>NC_056730.1:202004964-202130691 GCF_019279795.1 Protopterus annectens
GTTGTGTACCGTGATAGTTTACTTCTGAATTTTGGGTAGGACATAGTCTATACATTTAAAGGGATAGTCCCATATTTAGATATCTCTTGTTAGCATTTTACTGCATTTCAGTTATATGATAGTTGACTATTTAAAATTTCAGGATTGTGAGAATTCAGCATTCATAGGTTCATAGGTTCATAGGTATGTACTAGGCTAATGGCCTTGGAACCTATATAAGCCTAGCCCAAGAAATTCCCTGGCATCATGCCACCTTCTGTTGGTTCCCAGTACCCTTGTGAAGCAAGGCCACTGAGCTGGTCCCCAGGGTGACTGCCACATGCATTTAGTTTCCCGTGACACTGTCAAGCAGGACCACTGAAGTGATCACCGGGCTGAACTTCCTATTGTCCATCCACTCATCAAGATTTCTCTTGAAAAGGACAGTGAAGTGCTCTGCTTGACATGAATGGGGAGTTTGTTCCAGAGTATGGGAAGTCACTGGGTTAAGAACCTGTCCCTCCAGCATGTTCTGTTTATGATGGTAATGAGGTTTAGGTCCCTGGAGCATGTGGTGTTGAGGGATTGGGATTTCTGTAGGTGTAGCATGTCTAGTAGCTCTGGGTCAGACATGACTTTGTATGTCAAGCAGAGATCGTCTCTAAGTAGGTGATATGAGACCAAGTATAGCTGGAGTTTTTTGAGTCTGTCAGTGTAGGGCATATGTCTAAGGCCTAATATCCCCTTAGTTAGGTATTTCTGTGGCCTTTCCAGTTGTTGCAGGTGTCTAGCGAGGTACATACCAAGTGGGACGTTATATTCTATAATAGGTCTAATGAGGGATGAGTAAAGAGGGATTATGACCTCTTTCTTTCTGGATGAGAAACCTTTTGTGACAAGATGTGCTACACAGAAGGACTTTCTGACCACTGTGGCAATGTGGTTATCAAAGGAGAGGTTGCTGTCTACCTGTGTCTCCAGGCCTCTTATCACTCCTTCAGTGTTTAGTGTACAACTGCCTATGTGATAGTTCATGGGCACCACATTTTTCCCAAAGGGAATGACAATGCACTTTTTGGCATTGAGCTTGAGGGCGTGGTTCTTGCACCAGTCATTGGTCTCAGTGAGGCCTTGTTGTAGGATGTCTATGTCCACAGGAGAATCTATAATTGTTCCCAGTTTGCATTCATCTGTGAACTTGGTCAACCAGAGTCATTGTGTTGGCTTGGACTTCAGAGAAGTAGATGCCAAATAGGAAAGGACCCAGGACCGATCCCTGTGGAATGCTGCTTGTAACTGGCCAGCAGTCAGATTTAGATTCTGCTACTTTTACAGTGTGGGTTCTATTAGTGAGCAGGTTGGTCACCCATCTTATAACATAAGGGTTTATGCCCTGTTTGGTGAGTCTAGCTATGATTCCTGAGAGAGGTATGGTGTCGAAGGCCTTGGCAAAATCTAGGTAGGCTGTTACCTGGCCTTCATCCACAGCTCTGGTGACAGACTCGAAGAAGTATATCATGTTAAGCAGGCACGATCTACCTTTCACAAACTCAAACTGCATGAGGTCCAGAGTTTGGAGATCCCCTATGTACCTGTTGATAAGATCCATGATGAGGCACTCCATGGCCTTACATATCAGACTTGTCAGGCTAATAAGTCTATAGTTTCCAGGATCTGTAGCCGCTCCTACTTTGTGGAGTGGGATGACCATAACAGTGTGCCACTCTACAGGAACAAAGCCTGAAATAAGGCTGTGATAGAACATGGTACTCAGGTGTGGTGCCAGTTCATTTTGTAGTTCATGTAGGACACAGCCTAGGATATTGTCAGGTCCCATGGAAGCTGTATTCTTGGCTTTGGACAGTGCGGTTTTTACCTGTGTAACCATGATGTTATGGACTTAGCATTCCTCAGGTATTTGGATGGGTCCTTTGGGGGGTGAAAATGGGGTGGTTTGCACTGAACCTGTCAGCCAATATGTTGGCAATATCAGTTGGTTCTGTATATGTATTGCCGTTATGCTGTAACTCAGAGCAGATCTGAGACTTGCCATGTAGATTCTTGACATAGCTGTAGAATGCCTTGTGGTTGTCTTTAGAATATGCAGCAATTTTGTTTTTGTAATAGGCTTTATATGATTTGATAAGAGATCTCAGTTTTTTGCTGAGGCTAACAAGGGAGTTTTCCAGTCTTGGGATTTTGCTCTTTTCTGCAACAGTTTTTTTCTTCTGTTGTAGAGTTTGTTTATGGTAGGGGTCCACCAGATCAGCTTCCTTTTTTGGGGGGAGAGCATCTTGGTTCTGCTGGTATGGCCCATTCCATGCACATCTGTATGTGCTCATACAGTGCATTGGTGTATGATTCAGCAGTCATACACCTATTTTCCATTTGCATGGGCATCGTGAAGTTTGCCAACTCAGTTTTTAGAAGCCCAAAGTTGGCTTTGGAGTAGTTTTTACTGTGGTTTTCTTTAATGGAGGTGCGGGTGGGATGTGGATGTCCATGGTGATAAGTCTGTGGTCAGATCAGACCAGGAAGGGATTGACTTCAAGTGTAGAGCAATGGTTGCCTTTGTTGGTAATAACCATGTCGAGGATGTTTCTACCTCTGGTGGGGGTAAGAATGAGTTGGTCTAGGGCACTGAAATTAATGAATTCCAGAAAACGTTGAGCTAGTGTGTTGGTACTTGAGTAGTTTTCCTAATTAATGGAGGGGTAGTTAAAATCTCCTAGCATAAGGGTATTGGGTCATACCCTAATATTTTCCAGTGTGCTTAGGAATGTGGAGTGGGACTCTTGGGACATAGTGGGGGATCTATAGCAAGCTACTACCTGGATAGTAGTTTTACCCAGTGTTACCTGCACCTGGAGTATCTCAAATGCATTATGTTGGGGTATTTGTTGGGAGGTGTGAATATCTTTTATGAATATGGAGACACCTCCATCTTTAGTGCTTCTGTCCAGATTTGGGGTGCAAAAGGTGTGGTAAGAATTATAGCCTGGTAATGCTGGGGTGCTCTCCTGAGCCTTGAACCAGGTCTCAGTTACTGCACAGATGTCGATGTTCTCCATTTTTAGGAGTGTTTCGAACAAGTGCATTTTGAGATTTAGGCTTCTGGCATTGAGTAGCATAACCCTCAGGTTTTGTTTGCTTGTGACTGTTACAGGGGTAGTTTTGTTTTTAGGACATTGCCTAAAAAATGGCACTATAGGGGCAGCAAGAGCTTTGGCCAGTATCCAGAATCCTAGGGGTGACAGTTGCAGGCCATCTCTGGCAAAGCATCGAGGCTTGTCGATCATGTCATCCCAGGCAGCCAGATACTGGATCCCCTTAGAATGACACCAGAAACTTTGCCAATTGCTAAAGTCAATCATTTTCTGTTTGTACTGTGGTATCATTCTGGGTAATGGTGAGATGCTACTCAGGGCTAGGGTCATACCTGCCTGTGCTACAAGATTGGAGAGCTCCTCTACATCTCTTTTCATGTAGTCCAGGGTGGTATGTCCCAGGTTGTTCATGCCAACATGGGCAATGACTGAGTCATATTTGTATCTGTTGTGGAGCGACCTGAGTGCGTGTGTTATGTGGTGGATCCTGGCACTTGACAGGCAGCTAACTGTAACTTTCTCCTTGTTTAGTCTGGTGAGTGAGACATCAGTGTGCCTTACTACTGATTCACCTATGATTACTGTGTTGGAAAAGTTGTTTTGCCTTAGGGGCTTTGGTTGTGTGGAACACTGTTTGTGTAAGCTATATGTTACATGGTTTGTGTTGGGATGAGGTCTCTTTTGTTTGGACAGATTTTTAAGAGCATCCGCGAAGGTAAATGTGTGTTTTGAATTTCTATGTGAAGGCTTTGGCGGTGTATGTACTGATGGGCTATCTGTTGGATGTGATGTTGATCAGGTGTTAACCTTCTGCTCCTGAATGGGTGATTCAGTCTTGGCTGGAGAGTTCTTGGCTTCCAGTTTGGCTGTATATGTGAATCTTTCACAGGTCCTAGTGTTGTGGGGTAGGAGGAGAGGGTTGTCTGTGTACATGAGGCAGTTGCTACATTGCCTCAGGATGCCCACATTCTCCAGGTTGACAGGAGAAAGCACAGGGAACTGATCTTTAGACATGCCTGGTTTAATTCCCAATATAATAAAGTACTGGAGCTGTTTTCTTTTTCTCTTTTGTGGATAGTTTTAGTGCTGGTAGCAGTATATATGCTACAGTAAATGCAGTATATATGCTACAGTAGTGCTGATCTTAGATTAACTACTTCGAGTGCAGAAGTGTGAAAGCTAGCAAGATCTAAGGGAAAATTTGAAGAGTAGACTTTCTACCTCTGGTAATATTTTACCCTTGGTTAGTGGCACTGCGCAATGTGCAAACCCATACAAACACAGGTGTTTAAGGCAGAAAGTTGAAATGGATAGAAAGCAGCCCAAAATGGCCAGTAAGATAAAATTTTCATCTCAGTCATATGAATTTCAATATAGTGAGAATTTGTGATTTCAAAGTGAAACCTTATATATAGATATAGATATAGATATAAATATAGATAATCCTTTACTAATGCATTCTACAGGCAGCTACAAGAATGCATGGATCGTGCCATCCCAAGCAAAACCAAGACTCACTCCTCCAAGAAAAGGAAACCAGTCTGGTGGACTCCTGCCATAAACAAGCTATACAATAGAAGGAGGAAACTAGTACAGAAAAGAGTAAAATCTCAAGAAGGGAAGACATCCCTGATCAGTATCAGCAAGAAACTACGATCCCTCATAAAATCATCCAAGGCGAGCTTTGAAAGAAAAATTGCCAAGGACTCCAAAGATAACCACAAGGCATTCTTTATCTATGTCAGGAATCTAAGAGGCAATGCTCAGATCTGCGTGGAGTTAGTGCAGAATGGCACAAAATACACTGAACTGACCGATTCATAGGTTCATAGGTTCATAAATTCATACTAGGCTATCTGCCCTAGGGCATTTATAAGCCTAGCCAGAGTGTGTTTGGCTTTTGCCACCGATTTTAAATTAATTTTGCTATGCCCTTTTTCGAGGTTAGTATACTGTGCCTCTGTCTAACAGTGACACAGAAGTGATACCTGGGGTAAACCTATGATCCCCCATCCACTCATCAAGATTCCTCTTGAAGAGAGTCAATGAGGGACTCTGCCTAACCTGGACTGGGATTTTATTCCAGAGTGAAGGGAGCCTCTGGGTTATGAATCTGTCCCTCCAGCATGTCCTATTTATTTCAGTGCTGAGGTTCAAGTCTCTCGAGCACGTAGCTCGATGGGAATTTGATTTTCTGAGGTGCAGCATGTCCATTAATTCCAGGTTGGACATGGCTTTATATGTCAGGCACAGATCGCCTCTGAGCAGGCGGTATGCCACTGAGTAGAGCTGGAGTTTCTTTAACCGGGCAGCATATGGTATCTGTTTGAGCCCTTTGATCCTCTTGCTGAGGTACTTTTGGGGTCTTTCCAGTTGCTGCAGGTGTCTGGTAAGGTACATCCCAAAAGGGGCATTGTACTCAATTATGGGCCTGATGAGGGATGAGTAAAGAGGCACGATGACCTCCCCTGATCTAGATGTGAATCCCTTCATGATTAGGTGGGCTATATAAAATGTTTTTCTAACCACTTTGGCCACGCGGTTGTCAAATAAAAGATTGCTATCAACTTGGGTCCCCAGGTCCCTAATTACTTCTTCTGTACTTAATGGATTACCACCTCTGTGGTAATTTGTGGGCACTTTGTTTTTGCCAAAGGGGATGACTATACACTTTTTGGCGTTTAGCTTGAGGCCATGGCTCTGGCACCAGTTGTCTGTTTCTATGAAGCCCTTTTGGAGGATGCTTGTGTCAGCTGGAGAGTCGATTATAGCGCCCAGTTTGCAGTCATCTGCGAACTTGGTCAGCCACAGTCCTTCCGTGTTGGCCTGTACCTCCGAGAAATATATACCAAACAGGAGAGGTCCCAGGACTGAGCCTTGTGGGATGCCACTTGTAACTGGTTTGGAGTCTGACATGGCTCCAGCAATTCTAACCATGTGGGTTCTGTCCTTGAGCCAGTTTGCAACCCATCTAGTGACGTAGGGGTTTATATTTAAGCTGGTGAGCTTATCTATAATGCCCGAGTGGGGTATTGTATCGAAGGCTTTTGCGAGGTCCAGGTAGCCTTTTTGGACCACCTTCCCCTCGTCAATGGCCTTGGTGACTGTTTCATAGAAATTGACCAGGTTTAAGAGGCAGGATCTGCCCTTAACAAAGCCAAACTGGGTAGGATCCAGTGTCTGTAGGTCCCCAATATCTTTTTTATGAGGTCTATGATGATCCTTTCCATAGCTTTGCAGACCAAGCTAGTCAGGCTTATGGGGCGATAGTTTCCAGGATCCGTTGAGGCACCACCTTTGGAGAGGGACCACTGTTGCTGTACGCCACTCTTTGGGTACATATCCTGTGGTAAGGCTGAGATTGAACAGTAGTTTTATGTTTGGGTTTAGCTCTTCTTGGAGTTCATGTAGGACACAGCCCGGGACACTGTCTGGTCCCACTGATGCTGTGTTTTTTGCTTTGGAGAGGGCGGCTCTTACCTGAGCATCTGAGATGTCAGGGGGGCAGCACTCTGCTTGGATAGATATTTGCTCTTTTGGTGAGAAGTTTGTGCTGAACCTATCAGCTAGGATGTTGGCAATGTCTGTGGGTTCGTGTATTTTTGTCATTTTGGACTAATTCTGAGCATATCTGGAAATTCCCACCCAGGTTCCTAACATAACTAAAGAAAGCCTAGTGATTATCCTTAGTGTCCTGTGCAATTTTTCTCTCGAAGCTGGCCTTAGACGATTTTAAGAGTGCCCGTAGTTTTTTGCTAACACTGATCAGAGATGCCTTCCCTTTTTGGGATTTTGCTCTATCATGTAGTAGCTTCCTCCTTCTATTGTATAGTTTATTTATGGCTGGGGTCCACCAGACAGGACGTCTGCCTTTGGAGGATTGGGTCTTGGTTTTATTTGGGATTGTATGATCCATGCATTCCTGAAGGTGTTCATAGAATGCGTTTATAAAGGATTCTGCGGTCTGGGCCATATTTTCCCAACATCCTGGCAGACAGGTTCAGCACAAACTTGACCCCCATCTCTTTCCCAACACGACCCATAACCATACCAGAAGAATATAGAGTCCCTGAAATCACAGACACTCAGGTTAAAACAGCCCTCTCCAAAGCCAAAAACTCAGCATCAATGGGACCGGACAGTGTCCCAGGCTGCATCCTACATGACCTCAAAGATGAACTAACCCCTCACCTAAACACACTGTTCAACCTCAACCTCTCCACAGGCTACATACCCATAGAGTGGTGCACAGCAACGGTTATCCTGCTCCACAAAGGTGGAGCCACAACAGACCCTGGGAACTATCACACTATAAGCCTGACTAGCTTGGTCTGCAAACCTATGGAGTGCATCATCGTGGAACTCATTAACAGAGACATTGGGAACCCCCAAACACTGGACCCTACCCAGTTTGGCTTTGTTAAGGGCAGATCATGCCTCCTAAACCTGGTGGACTTCTTTGAGATAGTTACCAAGGCTATAGGTGAGGGAAAGGTGGTACACACAGCCTACTTAGACCTCACTAAGGCCTTCGACACCATTCCCCATTCTGGTATTATAGACAAGATCACCAGCCTGAACATAAACCCCTACATCACAAGATGGGTTGCCAACTGGCTCACGGACAGAACCCACATGGTGACAGTTGCAGGAGCTAGATCCGTCTCTAAATCGGTTAAAAGTGGTGATCCCCAGGGCTCGTCCTGGGACCCCTCCTGTTCGGCATATACTTCTCAGAGGTACAGGCAAACTCAGGAGGACTATGACTGACAAAGTTCCCAGACAACTGTAAACTAGGGTCTATAATTGACTCTCTGGCTGACACAGACATCCTCCAAAAGAGGCTCACTGAGATGGATACCTGGTGTCAAAATCATGGCCTCAAGCTAAATGCCAAAAAGTGCATAGTCATCCCCTTTGGAAAAAACAAAGTACCCACAAACTACCACATAGTTGGAAGTTCCCTAAATATGAAAGACGTAATAAGGGATCTGGGGATCCAAGTAGATAGTAATCTCACCTTTGATAATCACATTGCCAAAGTGGTTAGAAAATCCTTCTACATGGCCCACCTAATTACAAAAGGGTTTGCATCCAGATCAAAAGAGGTCATTGTGCCCCTCTACTCATCACTCATCAGACCCATCTTAGAGTACAGTGCCCCATTTGGGATGTACCTTACAAGACATCTGCAACAACTGGACAGACAACAGAAGTACCTCACCAAGAGGATCAATGGCCTCAAACAGATGCCCTATGCAGCTCGACTGAAGAAATTCCAGCTGTACTCGGTTGCATACCGCCTACTCAGAGGTGATCTCTGCCTGACATACAAGGCCATGTCCAACCCAGAATTGATGGACATGCTCCACCTAAAAAAAACCTTATCCCCTCGAGCCACATGCTCTAGGGATCTAAACCTCACTACAACAATAAATAGGACGTGCTGGAGGGATAGATTCCTGTCCCAGAGACTTCCCATGCTTTGGAACAAGATCCCAATCTAGATTAGGCAGAGCTCCTCACTAACACTCTTCAAAAGAAACCTTGATGAGTGGATGGGAAACAGAAAGTTTACCTCGGGCATCACTTCAGTGGCTCTGCTGGACAGAGGCACAGGGAACTAATCTAAGGGGGCGGCAAAAGCCAACACATTCCAGCTAGACTTATAAATGCCTTCGGGCAGATAGCCTAGTACCCACTTATGAACCTATGAACCTATATAGATATAAAATTCCATTAACTATAAGGCACATACAAATCTTTCTCATATTATCTCAACATTTATTTAAAATTAACTGTGCACTTACTGAAATGTTAAAACATAGCACATAGTCAACCTCCTATTTTTTCACATATTATGTTAGCATCATTTGCTTCTGTTTCAAGATTGGTTTTATACTAACTGCAATATTCAAACCAGGTGCATGATTGGCATGTAGCCTTAAAATCCAGTTATACTCAGTAACTTCTAATGTATTATTAATATCACTTCCTCTTCCTCTGAAGTTCTTAACTAGTACCTGAACAACTCTAAATTTAAATGTGTGTTCCAGGCCACAATCTAAGATGTGCTTTGCAAAGGAGTCAGTGGCAACATTTCTCCTTATATCGGACTGATGTTCAATTATTCGTTCTTTAAGCTTTCTGGTACTCTTACCTATATAAAAAACAGAACATGCAACGCATGTAGCTAAATACACTATATTTACTGTATTGCACATCACAAAATACTTAAATTCATCTTTATTGGTGCAGATAAATTTACAACAGGAACAAATATAGTATAGGAATGTACCACTTTTCCTACTAATACTGGAATTTTCAAAATCATGATTTTTTCTTTATAAGAAAGCCATTGCTTCAAATTACAGCAGTTTCTATATGCAAAACTCGGTTTATTACTAAAACATTTCTTCAACTCCGGTAGTACATTCAGAATATCCCAGTTATTAGAAATAATATTTTTTCACTTTATCTGTCTTCCTGTTAAAGCTTGTAACATATCTCACACTCATATCTCTCTGATTCCTACCTCTAACATTTTCTTCATCAATATTATTAAAAATATAGGGCTTAACTGTTCCCTCGTTAGTAACTTACTGTGCTAATTTCCCCAGTAAGATATCACCATACCCTCTGGCCTTAAATTCCTTTAACTTTACTTTCATTTGTTCATTACATATGTGTGTATCAGTGTTTAACCTACTGACCCTCCTTTACTGGCTTTTAATAATACCTTTAAAAGTATGTTGTGGCTGCATACTTCTTCTGTGTAGGTATCTATTTGCCTGCACCTCTTTTCCAATGATGCTAGTACACAATTCAGTTCCTTGTTTACAGATAGTCATATCTAAAAAATGTATCTCTTCTCTAGAGTAATTAAGCTTAAATCTCAAAAAAACAGTGGTACTGTCAAGATATTTAACAAAATTAATTAAGTCTTGTTCATTTCCTTCCCACACCAGAAATATATAATCCACAAAACATTAATAAAATGGAATATTGATGGAATACCATGCCAAAGGATCAAATATTTACTGGGCTTCCCATTTATTCAATACCACATCGGCATATGTGTTGGCAACAGAGGTCCCAGTTGCCACCATAGATATCTGATGATAGATCTGATTCTCAAATATAAAAACATTACTATTAAGAACTATATCTAATAATTCACACAATAATTTATCTGCCAGAAAAAGCACTATTTGCATATAAAAATTCCCTTATTGCCTGAATGCCATAGCAATTTGGGATTACAGTGAACAAGGAAGTTATGTCTAGAGTGATGAAAATATAGTCATTAATTGGCTTAGACTTGTAACAAACACATAATTTATGTAGAAAATTGCCTATATCTCGAATAAAACAATGAACCTTATTTAAAAAAGGGCTCAGAACATCCTCTAAATATACAGAAATAGGTTCCATTATCTACCCCCTACCCGATACAATAGGCTTCCTGGATAGATGTTTGATGTCTTGTATTTTCAGCAACCCATATAGAAGAGGGATGACAGGGTGTGAAATATAAAAGAAATTAAACCATTCTAAAGATATATCATTAGAAAATTGCAAATCATAACTATTTCCTCTATGCACAATATTGCTTAAAGTGACTCTATTCTCAAAAAAGTTTTTTCATCATTTAAAAGCTCATTCATAAGAGTTAGATAGTCAACTTTATCTAAAATAACAATTGCATCCCCCTTGTCAGCCTGTTTAATAACAATATCAGGGTTGTTCTGTTATTTTACAAGCCAGTGCATTTCTTTGTGCCGGTCCCAAGCCTGGATAAATGGGGAGGGTTGCGTCAGAAATGGCATCCGGCGTAAAACTTCACCAAAACATTTCAAGAAGTCACCAAGAAAAAATTTTATACCGGATTGGTCGAGGCCCGGGTTAGCAACGACTGCCACCAGTACTGTTAGCCTACAGGGTGCTGGTGGAAACTGGGCTACTGTTGGCCGAAGGAGGAGAAGAGGCGGAAGACATGGCTGAAGGAAGGAGGACAGGAGAAAAGCTAGGAGTGTGGTAGTGAGGGTCGTAACTTTGAATGTTGGCAGTATGACTGGTATAGGGAGAGAGCTAGCTGATATGATGGACAGAAGGAAGGTTGGTATATTGTGTGTGCAAGAGACCAGATGGACGGGAGTAAGGCTAGGTGTATCGGAGGTGAGTTCAAATTGTTTTATCATGGTGTGGATGGGAGGAGAAATGGAGTAGGAGTTATTCTGAAGGAACAGTATGCTGAGAGTGTTTTGGAGGTGAAAAGAGTGTCGGATAGAGTGATGTTTATGAAGCTGGAAATTGATGTAATGATGAATGTTGTTAGTGCGTATGCTCCACAAGTTGGGTGTGCAATGGATGAGAAAGAAAAATTTTGGAGTGAATTGGATGAAGTGGTGATGACTGTACCCAAGGGTGAGAGAGTGATAATTGGAGCAGATTTCAATGGGCATGTTGGTGAAGGGAACAGAGGGGATGAGGAAGTGATGGGTAGGTATGGTGTTAAACAAAGGAATGCAGAAGGTCAGATGGTAGTGGATTTTGCGAAAAGGATTGACATGGCTGTGGTGAATATGTATTTTAACAAGAGGGAGGAGCATAGGATGACATACAAGAGTGGAAGAAGATGCACACAGGTGGATTATATCTTATGTAGGAGGGCCAGTTTGAAGGAGATTGGAGACTGTAAAGTAGTGACCGGAGAAAGTGTCGTTAGGCAGCATAGGATAGTGGTTTGTAGGATGACGTTGGTTATCAAGAAGAGGAGGAGGGGTGTGAGGGCAGCACCAAGGATCAAGTGGTGGAAATTGAAAAAGGGTAATTGTGAGGTGGAGTTCAGGGATGAGTTAAGGCAGGCACTGGGTGGCAGTGAAGAGTTACCAAATAGCTGTGTAACTACAGCAGAGCTAGTAAGGGAGATGGCTAGAAAGGTGCTTGGTATCACATCTGGACAGAGGAAAGACGACAAGGAGACATGGTGGTGGAATGAGGAAGTACAGGAGAGTATACAGAGAAAGAGGATGGCAAAGAAGAAGTGGGATTGTCAGAGAGATGAAGAAAGTAGACAGGAGTATAAGGAGATGAGGTGCATGGCAAAGAGAGGTGGCGAAGGCTAAGGATAAGGCATATGAAGAGTTGTATGAAAGGTTGGACACTAAGGAGGGAGAAAAGGACTTGTACCGATTGGCTAGACAGAGGTACCGAGCTAGGAAAGATGTGCAGCAGGTAAAGATGATAAAGGATAATGAGGGAAACATGCAAGTGAAGAGAGTGTGTTGAGGAGATGGAAAGAGTACTTTGAGGGGTTGATGAATGAAGAGAATGAGAGGGAGAGAAGGTTGGATGATGTAGGGATAGTAAATCATGAAGTACAATGGATTAGCAAGGAGGAAGTAAGGATAGCTATGAAGAGAATGAAGACTGGAAAGGTTGTTGGCCCAGATGACATACCTGTGCAAGCATGGAGGTGTTTAGGTGAAATGGCAGCGGAGTTTTTAACCAGATTGTTTAATGAAATCTTGGAAAGTGAAAGGATGCCTGAGGAATGGAGAAAAAGTGTTTTGGTACCGATTTTTAAGAAGAAGGGTGATGTGCAGAGCTGTAGTAACTACAGAGGGATAAAAGTGATCAGTCACAGCATGAAGTTATGGGAAAGAGTAGTGGAAGCAAGGTTAAGAAGAGACATGATGATTAGTGATCAGCAGTATGGTTTCATGCCAGGAAAGAGCACTACAGATGCGATCTTTACTCTGAGAGTGTTGATGGAGAAGTACAGAGAATGTCGGAAGGAGTTGCATTGTGTTTTTGTAGACTTAGAGAAAGCATATGACAGGGTGCCTAGAGAGGAGTTGTGGTATTGTATGAGGAAGTCAGGAGTGTCAGAAAAGTGGTACAGGATATGTACGAGGGTAGTGTGACAGCAGAGGGTGTGACAGATGCGTTTAAGGTGGAGGTGGGGTTACATCAAGGATCAGCTCTGAGCCCTTTCTTATTTGCAATGGTGATGGACAGGTTGACAGACGAGATCAGACAGGAGTCCCCGTGGACTACGATGTTTGCAGATGACATTGTGATCTGTAGTGAGAGTAGGGAACAGGTGGAGGAGACCCTGGAGAGATGGAGATATGCTCTAGAGAGAAGAGGAATGAAGGTCAGCAGGACTAAGACAGAATATATGTGTGTGAATGAGAGGGAGGATAGAGGAATGGTGAGGATGCAAGGAGTAGAGGTGGTGAGGGTGGATGAGTTTAAATACTTGGGTCAATACTTCAGAGTAATGGTGATTGTGGAAGAAAGGTGAAGAAGAGAGTACAGGCAGGATGGAGTGGGTGGAGAAGAGTGTCAAGAGTGATTTGTGATAGACGAGTACCTGCAAGAGTGAAAGGGAAGGTCTACAAGAGGGTAGTGAGACCAACTATGTTATATGGGTTGGAGACAGTGGCATTGACAAAAATGCAGGAGTTTCAGCTGGATGTGGCAGAATTAAAGATGTTAAGATTTGCACTGGGTGTGATGAGGGTGGACAGGATTAGGAATAAGTATATTAGAGGGTCAGCCCAGGTTGGAAGGTTTGGAGACAAAGCCAGAGAAGCACTATTACATTGGTTTGGACATGTGCTGAGGAGGGATGCTGAGTATATTGGGAAAAAAGATGCTAAGGATGAAACTACCAGGTAACAGCAAAAGAGGAAGGCCTAAGAATAAAAGTACCAAATTTCTTATGTGCCTGGGTTTCCTTTGCCGTATCCTTAAAAAATGTATTTTAAATTCAGATTTCTTGTAAATATTGTGGGTCAGTCAGTGCATCAACTACAGAATCAATACTAGACAGTATAAACCGAAATCCGTTATTTAAAAGTACATAATCAGTCCATGTTAATACAAGTTTAGGTAAATTCGCAATTGCTTGCTCATTAATCGAGTCTGAATTTTGGAGTGGCTGTGGGTATGGTGAACACTGTATCTTCTTCTTTCTCATCTGCCTCTTCTTTGTAAATGTTCTCTCAATAGATCTCATCACTGTTTCTCCACAATTTTTCCAAGTAAATATGGTTGTAATGAAGTCAGTTGGCAGTGAAAATCCTTATTCCACCTCGGGACCCCAGTATTGCCCAATGTGGACAGCACATTCCTATCATTAATGGGTACTGCAGCAATATATGACAGAGGGTCAAGGTCAACACTACATGTTACCTGCCTGATTGCCTTGACAGTAATGGACTCAGGCAGAGTAATAACATCCAAATCATACATATAACCCCCATTAACTGGCTTTTTATTATTATTCATTGTCTTTTTAGGCCACAAAAATGTTACCAATCTTCATATAATTTATGTTTCTAATGAGCTTGCATTTCTTGCCTAGCTCAAGATGCTGTTCAAAACTATGCACTCATTCCAGCATCTCATTATATAGGCATACATTGTCCTTAAATGAGGGCAATGCTGAAATATTATTTTCCATAACTGGTATCTCTGCTTGCAAATCCTTCCCAATGCCACTAAAAAAACTGTTTGGCACATTTCTGTGGTATAATGTTCCTGCTGTAAATTTATCTGCACCAATACAAATTTTGCACATCTTAATACTAATAGGACATATGAATGTATGTATTTTGCAATATGCAATAGAGTGAATATACTGCAGAATTCAATAAACTCCATGTAGGTTCGGCACAGAGGCGAGCTTACACAGAGTGTAATCACATATGCAATGCTCCACATCATGCACATCATGGAGCCTCGCACCATGAATATTAATGATGTGTGGCACGCATAAGCAAGGTTTTCTTGGCTCGCCTCGATGATACTGGCCGCAAAACCTGTATACTGAATGTGGATCATTCTACTCAAACACTAAACTAATGAGAGATCAAAGGTCAAGTATGCATTTTCTGGAGGATATGAAGTAAGAACAAAAATGTATGTCATTATATATTAACTGCACCCATTTTACAAAGAACACTCCAGATATATGATACAAATATCTGGATATTCTGCAAAACTGTGGATAGTCTGCCTTTTGTGTTTTAATTTCTCTTTTTTATCTTTTTTTTTTTTTTGCCAATGTTTGCGCGATGCGCCACTTGGCAGAGACATGTTTAGCTGTGCTCATCTAGTTTGTGAGAAGTGCAGCAGCACACAAACTGGAGGAATGGACCACCCACATTGTAGATAGGACCCAGAGAGCCACACACATGAACTGAATGCATTCAATTAATCATATTGCGCATCGCACAAACACTGTAAACAGCATTGCAGTATGATTAACAGAGAGAACCTTGCAATAACTACTAAGATAGCAGATATCATCTCACTAATCATGTGGCAGCAGGCGATGTGTAGATGTGGAGTGCAGGTGGTATGGGGTTCTAGTACATGGTGTCCAAGTTTTATTTTACTGTTGTGAGATTTCTGATTGCAATTGCAGATTATAGCAATGAAGTGTAAGATACACAACTGTTTTTTTAACCTTTTTGTTGTAATAGCTGCAAATGGAGGAGAACTGTATATATGGCAAATTTGACTAGCCCTTTTACACAAGTGCCTGTATACCAAATAAGCTAGAAATTGCATTGTTTGCCACTGTTCCAAATCGCTTACTATTGTGCAAATATGACGTCTAGCAGTCTGCAGCTTTGCCTACCGTGCAATGGTAAAGATGCACAAAATTTTCAAATGTTGTAAATCGAAAATGTGCACACTCTCAGTAAGCGCAAGATGTGCAATAGGTGGGAAACAGGAGCATATAAACTGCAAGTGGCAGGAGAATGATGATTAGACATACCTGTGGAAGCATGGAGGTGTTTAGGTGAAATAGTAGTGGAGTTTTTAACCAAATTGTTTAATGAAATCTTGGAAAGTGAGAGGATGCCTGAGGAATGGAGAAAAAGTGTTTTGCTACCGATTTTTAAGAATAAGGGTGATGTGCAGAGCTGTAGTAACTACAGAAGGATAAAATTGATCAGTCACAGCATGAAGTTATGGGAAAGAGTAGTGGAAGCAAGGTTAAGAAGGGACGTGATGATTAGTGATCAGCAATATGGTTTCATGCCAGGAAAGAACACTACAGATGCGATCTTTGCTCTGAGAGTGTTGATGGAGAAGTACAGAGAATTTTGGAAGGAGTTGCATTGTGTTTCTGTAGACATAGAGAAAGCATATGACAGGGTGCCTAGAGACGAGTTGTGGTATTGTATGAGGAAGTCAGGAGTGTCAGAAAAGTAAAGAGTGGTACAGGATATGTATGAGGGTAGTGTGACAGCGGTGAGGTCTGCGGTGGGAGTGACGGATGCATTTAAGTTGGAGGTGGAGTTACATCAAGGATCAGCTCTGAGCCCTTTCTTATTTGCAATGGTGATGGACAGGTTGACAGACGAGATCAGACAGGAGTCCCCGTGGACTATGATGTTTGCAGATTACATTGTGATCTGTAGTGAGAGTAGGGAACAGGTGGAGGAGACCCTGGAGAGATGGAGATATGCTCTAGAGAGAAGAGGAATGAAGGTCAGCAAGACTAAGACAGAATATATGTGTGTGAATGAGAGGGAGGATAGAGGAATGCTGAGGATGCAAGGAGTAGAGGTGGTGAAGGTGGATGGGTTTAAATACTTGGGGTCAATAGTTCAGAGTAATGGTGAGTGTGGAAGAGAGGTGAAGAAGAGAGTACAGGCAGGATGGAGTGGATGGAGAAGAGTGTCAAGAGTGATTTGTGACAGACGAGTACCAGTAAGAGTGAAAGGGAAGGTCTACAAGAGGGTAGTGAGACCAGCTATGTTATATGGGTTGGAGACAGTGGCATTGACAAAAAGGCAGGAGTTTGAGCTGGATGTGGCAGAATTAAAGATGTTAAGATTTGCACTGGGTGTGATGAGTGTGGACAGAATTAGGAATAAGTATATTAGAGGGTCAGCCCAGGTTGGAAGGTTTGGAGACAAAGCCAGAGAGGCACGATTACGTTGGTTTGGACTTGTGCTGAGGAGGAATGCTGAGTATATTGGGAAAAAGATGCTAAGGATGAAGCTACCAGGTAACAGGAAAAGAGGAAGGCCTAAGATAAGGTTTATGGATGTGGTGAGAGAGGACATGCAGGTGGTTGGTGTAACAGAGCAAGATGCAGAGGACAGGAAGAAATGGAAACAGGTGATCTGCTGTGGCGACCCCTAATGGGAACAGCCGAAAGAAGATGATGATCATATTCATCTTGAGTCAAGTTATATGACTTAAATGTGTCTTGTTTTTCATACAATTCATGTAACTGCTTTGCATAAACATGATAAAATGCAGTTATAACTGGAGAACTAACAGGAATAAAAGTACCAAATGTCTTATGTGCCTGGGTTTCCTTTGCCTTATCCTTAAAAATGTATTTTAAATTCAAATTTCTTGTAAATATTGTGGGTCAGTCAGTGCATCAACTACAGAATCAGTACTAGACAGTATAAACTGAAATCTGTTATTTAAAAGTACATTATCAGTCCATGTTAATACAAGTTTAGGTAAATTCACAATTGCTTGCTCATTAATCGAGTCTGAATTTTGGAGAGGCTGTGGGTATGTTGAACACTGTATCTTCTTCTTTCTCATCTGCCTCTTCTTTGTAAATGTTCTCTCAATAGATCTCATCACTGTTTCTCCACTTTTTCAAGTAAATATGGTTGTAATGAAGTCAGTTGGCAGTGAAAATTCTTATTCCACCTCAGAACCCCAGTATTGCCCAAAGTGGACAGCACATTCCTATCATTAATGGGTACTGCAGCAATATGTGACAGAGGGTCAAGGTCAACACTACATGTTACCTGCCTGATTTCCTCTACAGTAATGGACTCCGGCAGAGTAATAACATCCAAATCATACATAGAACCCCCATTAACTGGCTTTTTATTATTATTCATTGTCTTTTTAGGCCACAAAAATGTTACCAATCTTCATATTATTTATGTTTCTAATGAGCTTGCATTTCTTGCCTAGCTCAAGATGCCATTCAAAACTATGCACTCATTCCTGCATCTCATTATAGAGGCATACATTGTCCTTAAATGAGGGCAATGCCGAAATATTATTTTCCATAACTGGTATCTCTGCTTGCAAATCCTTCCCAATGCCACTAAAAAAACTGTTTGGCACATTCCTGTGCTATAATGTTCCAGCTGTAAATTTATCTGCACCAATACAAATTTTGTACATCTTAATACTAATAGGACATATGAATGTAAGTATTTTGCAATATGCAATAGAGTGAATATAATGCAGAATTCAATAAACTCCATGTTGGTTCGGCACAGAGCCAAGCCTACACAGAGTGTAATCACATATGTGATGCTCCATATCATGCACATCATGGAGCCTCACACCATGAATATTAATGATGTGTGGCACGCATAAGCAAGGTTTTCTTGGCTCGCCTCGATGATACTGGCTGCAAAACCTGTATACTGAATGTGGATCATTCTACCCAAACACTAAACTAATGAGAGATCAAAGGTCAAGTATGCATTTTCTGAAGGATATGAAGTAAGAACAAAAATGTATGTCATTATATATTAACTGCACCCATTTTACAAAGAACACTCCAAATATATGATACAAATATCTGGATATTCTGCAAAACTGTAGATAGTCTGCCTTTTGTGTTTTAATTTCTTTTTTTTATCTTTTTTTTTTTTTTTTTTGCCAATGTTTGTGCGATGCGCCACTTGGCATAAACATGTTTAGCTGTGCTCATCTAGTTTGTGCGAAGGGCAGCAGCACACAAACTGGAGGAATGGATCACCCACATTGTAGATAGGACCCAGACAGCCACACATATGAACTGAATGCATTCAATTAATCATATTGTGCCTCACACAAACACTGTAAACAGCATTGCAGTATGATTAACAGAGAGAACCTTGCAATAACTACTAAGATAGCAGATATCATCTCATTAATCATGTGGCAGCAGGTGATGTGTAGGCGTGTAGTGCAGGTGGTATGGGGGTCTAGTACATGGTGTCCAAGTTTTATTTTACTGTTGTGAGATTTCTGATTGCAATTGCAGATTATAGCAATGAAGTGTAAGATACACAACTGTTTTTTAACCTTTTTGTTGTAATAGCTGCAAGTGGAGGAGAACTGTATATATGGTAAATTTGACTAGCCCCTTTACACAAGTGCCTGTATACCAAATAAGCTAGAAATTGCATTGTTTTCCACTGTTCCAAATCGCTTACTATTGTGCAAATATGATGTCTAGCAGTCTGCAGCTTTGCCTACCATGCAATGGTAAAGATGCGCAACATTTTCAAATGTTGTAAATCCAAAATGTGCACACTCTCAGTAAGCGCAATATGTGCAATAGCTGGTAAACAGCAGCATATAAACTGCAAGTGGCAGGAAATGATGATTAGACATTGAGCTTGAACTACGGCAGGCATGTCTGGAGTAGCTGGAAAGGGTGTAAGCTTTCAAGTGCATGACTCTGGAGGAGGAAGCATGATACCCTCAACCTTTAGATCAGGGAATGTCAGGGAGGGGACACACCACAGATGTGTTTCAATTTTAGTGAGTAATTGTAAGAGTTAAAAGGTAAATATAGTGAAGACTGGTATTCATAATGGTGTTCTGTTCCATTCTGTTTTTTCCACACTGCTGAGGAGAGAGAGTCTAAAATGTTCGATCTCATGCCCTGTGTCTAGTAAGGATGTGAGAAGCATGTGGTATGTATGCATCAGAACAGTACTGTCTAAAAAGTAGTTAATAATAATAATAATAATAATAATAATAATAATAATAATAATAATAATAATAATAATAATAATAATAATTTTCATAGTAATTTTGTAGCATTAAAAGTTAAAGACTGCAAAGCTGGTATTTAATAGAGTTGTATCAAATTGAGCATACATATCCCAACTGTAAAAAAACCTATGCATGCCTTTGTCTGCAGCACAAAGCGATGGTGCCATATTCTCAAATAACAGTGGGCATACATCTCTAAACTGTTAAAGGAAATTATGCATGCAGTAGTTTGTAGAACAAAAGAACAGTACAGTGTTTTAGTGTAGTCATCGGTTGCGGGTTCAAAAACCACACTTCCCAAATATACAATACCGTTAGGATTTCATAATTATTGGAATTTAACTTCTTACCTCTATACCAGTGGCACAAAAGACATTATGTAATCTGTAATCAGTATAATTGGAACACATATATGTGCAAGATATGCACGCATCAAGGACTGATGGCTACCATCTAAACTATAGTGTGCCTCTGTTATAAACTGGGTAGTCTTAAAAGTAAAGAAGAAACTTATTAGAACTTTGTAGTATTAAAAGTAAAGGTAACAGAATAGAGTGAAATAATTGCATCAATGCTTTGTATGTCACACATGAAGTTACTAATGTTCTTCCTTTATTTTTGTGTTTTCTTTCCCCAGAGCACAGTGGTCTAGACCTGACCCACAGGATCTACCTTCCCCAACTCCACCAGCTCCAGCACCGCTGCCCAGCACATCGGTTGCAGTATCTGATAGCACCCCCTCTGCTGCCCCTGCACTACCTGGCCTGTCAGGTAGTTCTGCCCTGGAGGATAGGCCTGTGGCTCCCTCTGGCAGAAGTGATGAAGGGGTGAGTTTATCACCTGTGATGAACTGCCAGAGATGGTGCATAGGATTTTACACTGCACTCTTGGCATATGCCTATACCTGATGGAGGGCTTGCTCTGCATACTAGTGCAGAGCACTACCTTTGTTTACTGTTAAGGTTACCCAGCTTCTAACAGATGCACAATATACCACAGATTGCAGTAAGCAATCCATGATGTGTGCATAAATTGTGCATGTGCATGGTTCAGATTTACTGATTACAGTCTATAGCAAGCCAGTGATGACACTGATTTACAGCTCTGACATTACATTGCAATATTGATGAACCTTAGCGGTACTATATATTTGGGAAGTGTGGATTTTGAAGGAACAACCTTTGACTACTTTGTAATAATGAACTGTTGTTTTGCCCTCCAGAGCAATGCATGAGTACATTCCTATTACAGTTAAGAAATGAATGCTTAATTTGATACAACTGCATAAGTAACAAATAAATGCATTGTAACTTTTAATGCTAAAATAATTCCACTATTGGGATGCATACATATATACTACATCCATTTTGCATTCATACCAATCTAGTGACATGTGTTCACATATTCGGTTTTTGGTCTGTGATGGCTGCGGAAAAAGCAGAACACAACAGAATACCATTAAGCATACCAATCCTGACTATTTCCAGCTTTTAACTCTAACAATTAGTGTCTGTAAGTGATACTTACCCATCTGTGGGGTGCCATCAGTCCTTCATTCCTCGATCCAGTGGTGGAGAGTATCCCTCTTCCTCACCCTAAGGTCTCTGTAGAGGTTCCTACATTGTTCACCAGTGCAGGGGATATTGGTAGCACTAGTCAGAGCTCGGGCCAGACTGTTACATGCCTCTGCTTTGTAATCTGAGCTAGGATAATCCCTCTGCAACAGCCTGGGCCCATGTCATTCACTAGGAGTCCAACAAACACTCTGGACTCCTGGACACCCCATCTTTGAGTAGTGAATCTCAAAAACTCTCCAGAAATGCCAGCCATGCCTATCGCAGATAAAAGCCAGTGTAGAATGATGTTTTCCCACCAATTGCAAGTATTGTGCTTACTGGGAGTGCGCACTTTCTTGATTTGCAAGATTTGAAAGTATTGCACATTGCTTACCATCACCCAAACATGTTGCACGACAGTGAGTGCTTCTGGGAAATGTGTCTGTGTGATGGCCACTAGTATTAATTGAATGCATCCAGTGTATGTTTCTGGCTGTCTGGGTCCTGTCTGCTACCTAGGTGGCCCATTCATCTGGTTTGTGCAGTGCCGCTCTACAGTCAAATGAAATGCACATAGCCAAAGCTGTGTGTGCTAAATGGCACATCAAGTAAACAGTGGCCCCAAAAACAAAAAAAAGGATAAAACATGGAGAATCAGTTAAAATGCAGAAAAAACAATCTATGATGTACAGAGTAGTAATTGTTAGTGCACATGACATATGATGACATAGATCTGGATCCAAACTCTCACTCCAATGCACTGTCACAAAACAGGAGAGGGGACTTATCTATCTTTGCCCCACAGGCATTTTTTCAGCAAATACATGAACTAACTCCTCACACAGCCAAGTCCAACTGAATGTACACTGATATCAAGGCATGACCTGTTATTGGTAAATGTATTCTATGTAATATATTTGTATATAGTGCACTTACTGATCACACAACCTACTATGATTATTCCTTGCAAATATACAACTGTGTCCTACCTTTCAGTGTTTCTTAGTTATTCATCAGTTATCTGACTAGTACTCAGAGACATGTAGTATGTAATCCAGTCTATATAATTTACTTTAAAATGTGTGAGGTTATTTGCTGTGGACAACTTGATATGCAGTTGGCACCAAATTAATTGAAGGTTGGATGCCACAAACAAGCATAAATTGCTGTTTTGGGGGTGGGGAGCAAAGGTGGGTTCCTCTGTCATGGAACATGTAAGGGTAAAATGTTTTTTCAAAGGGGATGGAACCAGGCTGAGCTACTGTTATCAAGGCAAAAAACAATCACAGAGGTAAGGATGAATGGTTACACACAAAAGTGAAGTAAAGATCAAAGAAATAAAAATTGAGGAACCAAACCACGGCCAGGAATAACAGCATAAAATCTGTCTTTTATTGTGAGCGCTTTTGCAGCCACATAAGCCGCTTTGTCAGACAAAATCACACAACAATCACACCATATTTAAACACCAAACAACCAATAAAATAACAAGATTTATTAAACATTTAAATACCCAATTAAGGCACCTTAAAACAGTATTAACATCAAAATTAAATACACTAGGTGTCCCTATATATATGTGTATGTGTACAATATGTACCAAATATAATAATAAGTTGTAGAAAGTGGCACAACTAGTAAAATTAAAACTAATATAAAATATATTAAGAAACATAATATGTCATCTATCTTAACATTTGTGTGGCCTGTAGTACAGGTTTAATAGAGATTTTATCATTCAAACCTCTCCCCATAGTGGCTCACATCCAAATAATCCAGTTTAATTCAGATATCTCTGTTCTATTCTTCACATCTCCCCCACGTTCACACTGATGAATAATTTAAAGTACCATAAATCTAAAATTATGTGTAAGGCCACTCTGTATGACATGTATAGTAAGTGCATTTATGCATTTGTGCAAGATGTGATTAGGAGAAATTGGCACATTTTATGGGCAGATTCAGATGTTAGGTCTGTAATAGGCCATACAAATAGATTTATGTTAAAAAATAAGAAATCCCTTAAAAGGTTGTTATGCTACCCCAAATCCATTGCACCCCTGCCTAACAGTTCTTTGACAATTGGCACACATCCATGTCACAAGTGTAACTATTGTGTCTGTTTAGACACTACTAGTAAGTTTACACACCCAGATACACATAGAGGTTAATGTGTATACTGATTGTAATTCATCCCATGTGGTATACCTTATATAAGATATGTTTATCTTTCTAGATTGGTAAGACTGACAGGAGATAAAAAGATCAAATTAGGGAACATGTTTATAATATAAATAATGGCATAAGCACAAATGCACTTGCATCTGATGAAGCGGCTTATGTGGCTGCAAAGCACTCACAATAAAAGAAAGATTTTATGCTGTTATTCCTAGCTGTGGTTTGGTTCCTCACTTTTTATTTCTTGGATCTGAGCTACTGTTATGGCACAAACAAGGCTATGTTGCTCTTGTTTTGCATCCTGCCAGTTTGATTTTGTGAGGGTGGTGAAGCAAGAAACTATGTGTCTCATTACTTTCAAACTTCTCTGTTATGATTTCCCATTTCAAACATATGGTGCTAAACTGAGGGCATGCAGTGATCATCGTTACTTTGGGGAGGTATCAATGTGTGAATCTTTCAGGCCTAAGACCTGCTACTTACTAATGAACACATACAGGTCAAATAAGTCTCTGCTGTCACGTGTGACATTAATTTCTGTCCAAGTCTCCAACCTTGTAGTTGCTTACTGTACCAAGTGGTGAAATACAAGGACATGTCATAATATTATTATACAATACAGTACATGTTCAGGACTTACCTTGTAAATGCAGCAATTGACACAGTGTTGGTTCAGGGCTAACTGTGATGCAGCACATGGCCAACAAACGGGGACATAAAGGCTGTGGCTCTGAGATGAGGCCAGTAGAGGTTGCAGGGTTCCTGTATTGTGTCACAATGTCCATGTCATGTATGTTGCGATAAGTTAAATGTGCCCTGATAACCCTTGTCTGTCTCATCCTAGGCCTATTGGCAGCAGCAGCATTGCCTACAGTCTATTGCATATACAAATGGAGTTAAGCAGCAAACAGCAGCTCCTAATATTCTGTCTGTGTAGACTTTCTATGTCTGTACTCCACTACTTTTGAAATCCACAGGAAAAACGAGCATGGAGTCTAATTGGTTGCTTTATAACTTCTTGAATAGTTCCACCAGATCAGCTGATTTGCATGCAATTCAGCTGATTATGCTGTAATTAGCATCCTGAAACACAGCCTAGACAGATGCAATCCATTAATAATCTACTCCATTATAAAAAGGCAAATGTGTAGCTAGCCAAACTGATGGTGAAGATACTTGCTACATGTTCAGCAAAGCAAAATATTTCCTAAGCTATCTTTACTGAGGAGTATTGAACACCAGCATGTATACTGTCATTTTTACCTACATAATAAATAATGTAAAGCAAAGTCTTTTACACTGTTATCTGCATGCATTAGTTAGAAGTGTACTGATGGCATGGCCATGTTTGTCAAGCCGTTTCAGAGGAACAAATGATTGACAATACATAAAAATAGTAAGCTGTGTGATACATATTTACAAAAGCTTCAGGGACAGGTCCTTTGAATGCAAGATTAACATTTCAAGTGTGTTTTATTAGCAAAATGGGTCATGTGCCTGTTCTTTAGAGGGTGGGGGAAGCAAAGAGAAGTTATTGTTATCTCACAAACTAGAATGGACTGTTCTTTTGACGGGTGGCACAGTTGAGTTACTGTTACAGCACAAACAAGGACATGTTGCTCTTATTACTCTCCTTGTTTTACATCCTGCCTGTTGTTAGTATTTCACATGTCGTATGTGTTATGTTTTTCCAGTGGGTACTATTGACTGCCTAGCTTAACTGTTTTATCTGGTAACAGTTATGTTGCAGTTATGTGATAGTTATGCGTATTCTTTTGTGTTTAAGGACCGAAAATGTCATTGAGGTGCAGACCCCCCCCTTCAATGAGGCTGACAACACAATAATAATGGAAGCACTACGTCAACATGGCACTTTCTTCTTGAAAGGAGTCATCCCAATATGCCAGAGAGGCTGTGGCCATGGCTGTACTTATGAACAGGTGTGTCACGAGGCGAATGACATGCTCACATCTGCATGGAGGCATGTAGCTGCTGTTGCATGAAACCAGAGTTTAACTGGGGGTGGATCTGCTGCAGAACCACCTCTCACCTCAATGAGGAATCCCTGGAAAATCTTCTAACACAGTACAACTCACAGCAGAGTGGCCCACAATATGTCACTGATGTGGGTGCAACTCCTTCTCAGTCCCAGGAAGAGCTTCCAGGTAGGCTTTGTTACATGACCAGTTCAATACTGTTGTATAGTAAAACAATTGAAATAAAAGTCTATTATGTGTCACTTGTATTTGGGGGGAGGGATTGAATATTAGTACAGTAATAACTTTAGTTTGGCGTTGTTGGCCACATTCGTGTTAAAAGTAACACATCCTGCTAATTGAGATTTCTTTATTTAACATTTGTTTAATGAGAAAGTCCAACTTAGAACAAAGCCAGTTTTCAGCAGAGGCTCAGAGAGAAATGCTCCAGATGCATGTCTTTGCAATATGGGAGGAAACTGGACTACCTGGAGAAAACCAACATGAATGCAGGGAGGACATGCAGACTCCGCACAGAAGACACTCCAGTCAAGAACTGAGCCGGAGAACCTCTTGCTGTGAGGCGACAACGCTACCACTGCACCACTGCACCATCTGTGTAGCACCTCCTGTCTTACTTTTAAATGTGATGATGTTGGCCTTACCTTTTGTTTATCTTATTTCAGGACCATTAGGAATCTAGCAACATGGGTCTCCTGCAGGTGATAAGCCAAATCAAGTTATTTTCAGTACTGTAGATCATTTCTAGAAATCTAATGTGTCATTTTAGGCCTGTTGTGTGTATTTCTGTACTGTCTGTAATAGCAGTAGCATTGTTAGTTGTTTAGCATATATTCTACCATTGTAGTACAGGTATTAATGTATACCTGTATTTTTCCCTTTTTAACACAGGTGATCAGTGATTGTGACTGTGGGAGTGTGGTCCCTGTGTCACCTAATGTCAACATCTCATCAGACACTGATGATGATGATGGCAAAACTTAAGCACAGTTAGGAGGGGGGTGCAAAGGTGAACCTGACACAGTGGGTGACATATAATATAGCCACCCCCTTCTATTTCTCCAGACACAGCCAGTAGGTCTACGCCTACCCATTCTACTGAGCCCACAGATATAGGACAAGTGGAAAGTGATGACATTCAGCAGGGAAGTGTGGTTACTGCAGCTTCAGTGCCTTTTGAGTCTGGCCATAGCCAAAATGTTGTCAAGGTGCCATGCAGGAGGGTTGATAGGAGTGCTCAGAGGGAACCTCCTGTCGCTCCTCCACCTGCTGCAGGTGTCTCTTCCCATGTCACTCAACATATGTTTAGAGCCATCTTGGAGGGACAAACACATTCAGAAAGGTGCCCCAGACAAATGCTCAGAGTTGTGGATGTGGCACAATCTGACATTAGTAACTGCCTCCACCATCAGATGAATGACACATTAGAACAAGGGATGTTCGTGATGGACCAAGGGCTGTCTGTCATGGAATGAGCAGTGTCTGTGATGGATAGTCTGCTGGGAGGTGAATGGTACCCTCCTGGGCATAGGTTAGCCACAACATCTGCTCTGAGACAATGTGGCCATTCCAGAACACACTCCCATAGTGGCACTACTTCCTCTGGTCCATTAAGGAATGTGCTGTCCACACTCAGACATGGCAGGCCATGGGGTCATGTTCCTGAGCATTCCTGTGAAGGGAGCATATCCAGCAGACATTGGTCATGCTCAGGTGGCAGCACTCCATCTGACCTTGGGCATGGAGTGCCAGAGCAAGTTCCTGTGGTCGAGGGCAACAATGATGAACTGCCACCTCTACCATGCATGGCTCACATCTGTCCAAACATACCAAGACATAGAGCTAGTACTGAGCTTAGCTGTGTTCATGCAGACTCTCAGACACCACTTTCACATGGAGGACCCCTACAGATACACTCACAGCCTGCCTGCTTCCTTTTCTCCCTCACACACACAATCACCGACCTTTTGTGTCAGCCTATGCATCCTGCCCCCCCAAGCACCCTGTGCAAGTGATGATAACGGTACCATATCCCTATTTTTTCTCTTTTGTATTCAGTTATACAAAAGCATTGTGTCTGATACACAGGGTGCATAGTTACATTAGTGCCTAGTATACCTGCATTTGTGTTGCTGAACTAAAAATTGTACCTATCAGTTATACTGCCTTGCCAAATGATAAAGTGGATAGCATCATCATGACAGTACTTTCTAGTGTACTCTCATGTAAGGGTCATGAAGTCAGGAACTGCAATGTGTGTCATTACTTCATAACCTTTCTCTTTAATCTTTTCCAGTTCTTACATTTGGTGCACATCATAAGACACGCCATAACATGCAGATTTTAAGATTGTATGACAGCACTGTAGTCAAACTAATCAGAACTGTAATACAGTATAATGCTCTCTTTTGCAGGAACCACAACAGACACATGCAGCATCTGAACAGACCAGGGCTTTCTTATCAAGATGACACATGGCCTACTAAACATGACATGATGTATGTGGGTAGATTAAAAGATATGTCACTGTTATCTGTTTGGTATTGTATTGTATTGTAACTGTTATTCTAAGCCTATAATGTTTGATTTAACCACTTGGGCTTCAGGCCAGTTGTCTTACTTTATGAAGGTTTGTAGTCTACACTGTAGTGGGAGAAAAGGGTAGACTCTGCCCTTCTGAGCTGGAAATTGCTGGTTGAATGCTTATTGTGGTTGTTGTTCAAAGTGTCTTTGTTAGGGTTTAACTCATTCCCTCCAGTACAGGTCTTTTGAGTGTGTACCTTTAACTCTCAGTGGGTGTGGCTTGAGCCTTTAAAAAATGAAGTTATCAGTTTACAGTTCTAACAAGTACTCATTGAGAGAAGTGAAATATGAATATGGTTATGTTATCCATCATGCATGCTTCAAGATAAAATATTCTGATACCTTGTATGTAGCATGGTTTTGGAATTACTAATGTAAATATGAACACGCAATATTTGATGCCTAGAGGCCAGTAGGAGGTAAATACAGAAATGCCTGAAGACACACTCAGCTCTAATGAGTGAAGCACTTGGCCTCCAAACCAGTTATTTTACATTAGGAAAGTTTGTGGTCTAGACTCTTGTAGCAGGGGAGGATAGCCTACATCCATCTAAGCTATGAATTGCTGGTTGAAGGCTTATTGTGTCTGTTTTTTTCTGAAAGTGTCTTTGTTCTGGTTTAAGCACTTGTATTTCAGACCACTTATTTCGTACTAGGAAGGTTTGCTGTCTACACTGCTGTTGGAGTAGTCTACTGGATTGTTGCTTTATTTAAATTGTTCATTCTTCTATTGTGATTGCGAATTTCTGCACTTTGGAGTTCTAATACTTCTGCATTTTATAGCATAGGCTCAGTTCAGGCTTGCTGAATCTAGACTGTTTGGTATCATTTTATTTTATTTATTTATTTTACATTTGTTGACTGGGATAGTCCGACTGGATACATGTCCATTTTCAGCAGAGGCCCAGGGAGATAAGCTCTGACATACATGCAGAAATGTATTTCATTTACACATGACAAGTTGTTGTTGTGTCTTTCGGCTTATCCCGGTTAGGGGTTGCCACAGCGGAACTCCGATCTGCTAATGTTTTGGTAGAGGATTTTTACATGCCGAGTTACCAGCCCTGACGCACAACCTTGAATGAAGGCATGCCCATTCACATATGCCTCCACACAGAAGACGCTCTAGCTGAGAATTGAACGGGACAACATCTTGCTGTGAGGCGACAAAGCTACCACAGCACCACTACCATGGGTCATTTACACACATGACAAGTACAGTTTAGAAATTCATATCAGTATTACAATACATTGAAAAAATAGGCAGACATATGATATCACTAGATATTACATAGACAGTTCATAGACAATCAGTAACACCCTGTCTGAGTGGCATAGTATCATAGGATCATAGGAGATTACTAGGCTAACAGCCCCAGGGCCCTTACAAGCCTAGCTAAGTTCAACCTGTGTTCCCAAGGGTGTCTGTTTCAAGCATATACTAAAATCAGCATCTAATTACCCCTGTCTAAGAGGGACACAGGTGGAACCCATTTTATAAATTTCCAGTTACCCATCCAGTTGTCCAAACTGCTCTTAAATAGGGCCAGTAAGAGGTTTTGTTTAACATGAATAGGAAGCTTGTTCTAAAGGTGGAACAACATATGTTAAACAAATCTGTCTCTCCAGCAAGTTCTGTTGATGTCACATACCAGGTTAAAGTCCTTTGAACTAGTGACCTGTGAGCCATTTGACTTGCAAATGTGCAGCATTTCCATTAAAGCTGGGTTAGAGATTGCTCTATATGCAAGGGACAGGTCACCTTTAAGCAGTCGGCACAATGCAGAATAAAGTGGCAATGATTTCAGTCTGTCCATATAAAACAGATCTTGAAGACCCTAAATTTTATTTGTAAAGATTCTTTGTGGTCTCTCCAATTGCTGCAAGTGTTTGGAAAGGAACATACCAAAGGAAGCATTGTACTCTATTATTGGCTTGATAAGGGAAGACTACAGGGAGTTATAACCTCTTTTTTTCTGGAGGCAATGCCCTTACTTATGAGATGAGCAATATAAAATTCCCTTCTTACCACTTTGGAGACATGGTGATCGAAGTTAAGGTTGCTGTCAACCTGTGTGTCCTGACCTCTCACCGCAGAGTGCTTAGGGTATTGCTATTGATGTGGTAGTTTGCAGAAACATCACTCTTGCTGAAGGGAAAGATAATGCATTTTTTTTTGCATTAAGTTTAAGACCATGACTTTGGCACCAGTCATTAGTCTGCATAAGACCTTCTTGTAGAATGTTGACATTGCTAGGGGTTCAATGATTGCTCCCAGTTTGTAATCATCAGCAAACTTTGTAAGCCACAGTCCTTTAGTTTTAGCCTGTACTTAGGAGATGTAGATTCTGAACAGTAGGTGTTCCAGAAGTGATCTCTGTCAAACTACACTGGTTATGGGTCTGCTGCAGGAAGTACAGTGCCATATTTTGACTGTATCAGTTCTATCTGTAAGCCAGTTTGCAACTCACCTGACAATATATAGGTTAATACCCAGCTGGGTGAGTTTAGCAATGATGCTTGAGCAGGGGATTGTGTCAATGGCCTTGGCTAAGTCTAGGTAGGCCATATGCACAGATTTGCCCTCGTCTAGGGCTTTAGTGATTGTCTCAAAGAAGTCTACCAAGTTTAACAGGCATGATCTCCCCTTGACAAAGCCAAAATGGGTGAGGTCAAGCATTTGGTGATTTCCTCTATCTTTATTAATAAGGTCCATGATGATTCATTCCATGGCCTTGCAGATAAAGCTGGTCAGGATAATGGGTCTATATTTTATTTATTTTTCATTTGTTTACCGGGAAAGTCTGACTGGACACAGATCTTTTTTCAGCAGAGGCCCGGGGAGAAAAGGTCCAGTAAAAATTACAAAACATTAACAAGAATACAGCAGTAACAAAAATTACAAAAACTGACCAGAGTATAAGACTGATATGTATTAATAGAGGTAGACACAATGTTATAATATGCAAACTTTTCTGTGGGAATGAACATTATAAAAAAAAACACAGTCAGCTGAGAGTACTAGGAAGCCAATATGCTATAACATTAGGCATCTTATGGTTAGCAGTACTACTCAGGCCTAACAAGTGCTAGTGTTAGCCAAGACAGGTGCATGAACATAGCCAGGTGTCAGTTAAGTGAGACTTTAGAACTTTTTTGAACTGCCCTAATGAACAGTTGGAGGTTATTGGAGCTGGCAGTTTATTCCATCTTTTTGGGATGACATTTGAGAATAGTGAGTCCCCAGATAAGTTATTTGCTTTGGAAATATCAAGAAATAATTTGTTGCTGGAAATAAGAGTATGACTGTTGGTATGCAACTGTATAAGATTTTGGAGAGCAGGGATTTTTTTTCTGGCTGATGAAGGATTTTATGGGCAAAGGTTAATTGGTTAAAGAGTAGTAGTGGGGTAGTTATAACCATTGTAGCAGTTTTAGGGGTGTGCAGTGATGTGTCCTGTAAGGGAATCTGTGGTGAACCTTGCAATTTTATTATAACAGGATTCTAGTTTAGCTAGATCAGTTTTTTCTGAGGTTGATAAGAATTGGAGAGGCTTATAGGAGTGTTGGTAATAGGTTTGTGCAAGTGATGGTAGCTCTTGTTTTTGAGGTTAGAAGTTGTCTATTTCTGTAAGGTACATCTAGTTTCTTATGAACTTTCTTTATGGTTTGAGAATTGTGAATATCAGATTTCAAATTGTCAACAATTTCTACACCTAGGAGTTTGGTATGGGTTACTAGCATGATAATGGCTTTGTTTTTGGGTGTGATAGATAATAGCAGACATGATGGAGGGAACTTTGTGGGGTATAAGAGAAGGAAATTGATTTTGTCGGGATTTAGTATGAGTTGAGTGTTAGTTAGCCATATTTCGGCAGATAGAAAAGATTCTTAAGTCATAGTCTGCAGGTCTTTTAAGGAGGAGGCTGTGGATATTAGCATAGAGTCATCTGCATATTGTATAGTATTAGAGTGTGGAGTAGAGGTATGAAATCTGTTGGTGAAAGCAGAGAAGAGTAGGGGTCCAAGGATGGAGCCTTGCAGAACCCCTAAGGTAACAGAAAGAAGGAGTGAGAGATCAAAATGCCATTGAACAGCCTGTTGGTGTACTGATAAGTAGGTTTTAATCCAGGTAGTGGTGGAGCTACTGTGGTTTAGAGTGGTGAGGATGTTGATAAATTTGTTGTGATTTACCATATCAAAGGCTTTGGAGAGGTCAAAAAAGATGGCAGATACAAACTTTCTGTCATTTCTATACTGGGTCACTGTGTTAGAGAAAGGCATTAGAGCTGTGGTTGTGCTATGATAGGGCCAAAAACCATATTGGGTGTCTGATAGTAATTTATGTGAGTGTAGGTAGTCCATCAATTGTGTATGAACAATTCTCTCTAACAGAATGGCAATTGGACGATAACTGGTCAGTTCGGTGGAGTTGCCTGCTTTATATAAAGAATGTGGGAGATCTTTTAAATGTCAGGTACTAGGTTTTCTGAAATTGATCTCTTTATTAGTATGGCTACTGGAGAAGCTATTGCTTCTGCCTCAGAATTCAGCAGGGAGTTTGTCTGCTGCTAGTGTGGCTGGCTTTAGTTTTTTTAGAAGTTTTTATGGTATTAACAGAGACTGGTTGTAGTGTAAAGGAGGTGGAGGTGATTAGGATGTGGAAGGCTCATGGGTGGTGAGGTTGTTCTGGGAACTGGAAAGGGAGAAGATGTTTTCTGTGAAGCATTTGTTGAATTGTGTTGCTATTTTATCTAAATTATTGGTTGTTATTGGAGTGGGTGCAGTTGATTTACCTGGCAGTATAATGTTGTTGATGGCTGCCCAGAACTTTTGAGGGTTATTGCAATGTGTATTTGAATATTATGGTAATAGTTGATTTTTTCAAGTTTGATTAATTTCTTTGCTTTGTTTCTCAATTCCAGGAATGCAAGCTTAAAGGCTTGGGATTTGTCTTTATGAAACTGCTCCCGGGCTTTATCTCTGGCTTTAAGTAAGGATCTGCATTCCTTACCTAGCCAAGTTGCTCAGTTGTCTTTTACTCTAGTAGTTCTAGAGGGTGCATGGTAGTCTAGTATTTCTAAAAAGGTGGTGTTGAATGATTTAACAGCCTCTTCCAGTGGTAGTTGTCTAAGAAGTTCCCAGTTGCAGCACTTTAGTGCAGAAATGAAGTTGGCGGGGGTGATTTTTTTTTTTTTGTTTTTGATTATGTGATAGGTGGTTGGTTTACTTTGATGGGTACAGGTCCTAAGGAGAAAAGTTGGTTGATAGTCACTATGGCCATCGGGCAGACAACCAGATTGAGAACATAGGGTGCGGGTATTAGAACCAATCCAGTCAAGGATGGACTGTCATTTGAAAGATTTATCAATTCTAGTAGAGGATGTAATTATTTGGGTGAACCCATGAAGGTTAATGTGGGCTGTTGGATTCTGAGAGGAGCAGGTAAGCCCGTCTATGTTAAAGTCACCAATCAGGATAGTTTCCTTTGGGTGGGAATTTGAGATGAGGGAAGTAAATTTAGTAATGTGGGAGTATTATTCTCAGGTGGAATGTAGCCGCCTATGATGGTGATGTGTTTTTTGAGGTTAATTTTTAGCCTAACAAAGCGTAGTTCTGTGTTGTTAAAGATATGGATAGTTAGGTTTAGGCTTTCAACCTCTAGGTGATTTTTGAATAATACTGCAACTCCACGACCCATTTTGACTACTCTATCTGTACGTATAAAATTGTATCTGGAAGCTAAGATTTCATTCACTGTTTATGGGTTTTAGCCATGTTTCAGTTAATATAACTATGTCTGGAGAGTAAAGGGTGAGTATTGCATGCAAATCATGGACTTTTTTACCTATGATTCTTGCATTCATGCTGCAAAGAAGTTTATAATTGTTGTTATAGTTTAATACAGCTGTTTTAAGTGGGGGTATGGTAGACATGCTGTAGGTAGTTTATGATTGGCATGGTTCTGGGTTTGGATGTATGTCCTCAGAGAGACGTAATAGCATGGTAAGTTAGAAGAGCAGTTTGTTGAGCTTGTATTGATGTTTGTAGTGCTGTTGGCAGGTTTATGAGTAGGTTTTATATGGGTGAAATTTATGTATATAGCATGCTGTTGGGGTTGATAATAAAAAGGTTGGCGGCTATGGTATAATATAAATATCTGTCATGGTGGGATAGGGAAGTAGTTTGCCAGAGAGGGGGATTGGAGAGTTGGAAGTCATTGTGATATGATGAAAAGTGATAAAGGAACACAAGCAGTGTTGTGGTATTAGAGTGAAGGGTGGTTAGGTATTAATGTTTGCTGTTTTGAAGTGACATTTTAGTGTTACAGGCACGTTAATGAGATGAGTTATCTTGTCTGTTGTGACAAGTTGAATAGTTTGTGGGTATAGTTAGCTAGCTATAAGTTTCAGAGTAGTGGGGGGGTCAGTGGGAATGGGGGTAGGGTAGGGGAGCAAAGTGAGCCCAATCTTACAAGGGCAAATGGCAGGGGTTGAACCATGAGGCAGAATGGAGTGGGTTGAACCATAAGGTAGACCAGGCCGCAACAATGGATAAAGAAAAATAAACTATCAACCAGTTTCTGAAACTCCTGTTATGTCAGTGCCTTTAAGCAGTATGCTTAGCTTTACTTTGCACTGCCAGTTCATAGTTAAATTAACTCCAAGGGCTATATGATAGGGAAGAGACTACAGTAACTTTTAAGGGGAGAGACAAATTGTGGGTGTTGCAGAAAAAAACAGAGAAGGATAAATATAGGGGGGAATAGAGCTACTAAAGGGGTCTGAGTAGGGTGCGCACCATAGACTTTAGATTACAGGATGACTTAGAGGGCTACTGCAAGTCATTAGAGGACATACACTATTTGATGTCTGTGAAAATTAGTTGTATCTTGGAGGCACTGTTTTCAGGAGCCAAGAGGGGCGAGGATGTCCGATGTGTAACCTGTAAGAGGTGAATGCTCTTTGTTCAATAAATGTGCTCTCCATTCAGTAAATGGGAAACTGTTTGAAGTCTATGAAAATTAGCTGTATCTTGGAGGCACTTCTTTCAGGAGCCAAGAGTGGTGAGGATGTCTGAAGTGTAACCTGTGATAGGTGACTTCTCTTCAGACCGTTATAACTATAACTGTCCGAAGAACTCTATAGTTCCAGGAGTCCATGGGTGCACTTCCTTTGGGCAAGGGGATGATGGTAGCTGTTTTCCATTCTGCTGGGAGGAATCCAGTGCTTAGGCGGCAATTGAAAAGTATGCTCAATGGTGAGGCTAATTCCTGTTCTACCCCATGTAGAACACAGAGCAGGGTCTGGTCCCATAGAGGCTGTTTTCTTGGCCTTGGAGAGGGCATTTAAGGCCTGCTCCTCAGAGATGCTAGGTGAGGGGATAGGTGTTAGAGATGCTTTGGGATATATGTGGCAGGGACTAGGGAGTGAAGTTTTCACTGAACCTGTCAGCCAGCAGGCCTGCTATATCTACAGGTTCTATATATGTAGTACCATTAACTACGAGTTCAGTGGAAATCTAGGACTTACATTTGAAGTTAAGGATGCAACTAAAGAATGCCTTGTGGTTGCCCTTAGTTAGGGAAGCTAATTTGGATTTATAGTTAGCTTTGGAGGACTTCACTAGGAGTCTTATTTGCTTAAGTTGATGAGGTAGTGTTTCAGGTTTTGAAACCATTCCTTCCTACTCTTAGCAATTTCTTTATCCTATTGTATAGCCTATTAATGGCAGTTGTCCACCAAGCAGGTTTGTTTTTCCTTGAAGATCTTGCTTTAGTTGTATCAGGTGCAGCAGAGTCAATACAATTGTATAGATGCTTGTATAAAGCGGTGATGAATGACTCAGCATAGGTGTCTGTTCCATCAGTGTGGGGAGTGGCTATGAAACTATTTATGCCATCACATAAGAGGTTGTAATTGACCTTGGAGAAGTTTTTTATTCTAGTTGTTAAGTGTGCGTGTTTTGGGGGGGTCTTGTGTTATAGTTACTTCAAGCGATACTGATTCATGGTCAGATCTCACCAGGGATGGCCACACACTGGGGGTGGTACAACAGTCTCCCATGTGGGTGAGCACCAGGTCCAGGATGTTTGAGCCCCTTGTGGGTGTGTCAACCAGCTGGTCCAGGGCATTGGAGTTAACAAAATCCAGGAACCTTTGGGCTATTGAGTTAAAACATGTATACCTTAACCAGTCTATGGGCAGATAATTAAAGTCAAACAAAACCAGGGTGTTTGGTTGTATGTTGATTGACTCAAGTCGATCAAAGTAGGCTGAGTAGATGTCCCGATTCATGCAGGGGTTCCTATAGCTGGCAATGACCTGAAGATGGGTCTTACCTACAGTCAATTGCACATGAAGTAATTCAAGGGAATTGTGGCATTTAACCATCACTGGAGCACTAAAACCAGCCCTGTTACATTAAGAAGGCCCTCCCTTCACCATTATGACAGAACTGTGCACCCAAAAACTCAGCTGACTTGAGGATTGCTGGAATAAGGCTCACTGTTGGCCTCTTCCATTTTTTAGTTGTTTAAAATAGTTTAACTTTGCTTGTATTCCAGGTTTGTGTTTTGGGGTGTTTGTACTCAGTTTACTATAGCTACTCAGAAATTGCTCTGCTGCCTGTGAGCAACTCAGTTGTGCATTGTGAAACACTGACACATTTTTTGAGACTCTAGCCCTCCATAGAATAGATACATTTTGTTAGTCTTACACCAAAACCTGGCCCATGTACCCCACTCCCACTAGTTACTACTGTATATACCTTCCATAATGTATGCACAGTTTCCCACCATGTCTCCAGGCAGCCTGATTTACATGGGCATCCTGAGGCAACAGAGCTATTGCCTCATGTATACTGACAACCAGTTACTGCTAAAACAAACTAATACAGCATGTGAAAGCTGTATCTATACTATGCATTTGGAATCGGTTTTGTCACATAACAGCAAACCAGATATCAAACATGTTATCAGCACACACAATTCAACTGTTGCTCATAAGCTCACAACACATAAACCCACATATGTGAAAGTACTATCTAGAAACCCAAATAGAGATCAGAGACCTCCCAAGCACAAACCTACTGCACACAGTGCAGACCCAGTAGAATCCACTACACATAATACACACACCATTGTCTCAGCCAATATGCCCCTCAGGTAAAATACCTCAAAACCAAATGTCTTGCTCATAAGGGACTCCATAGTGAGACACACAGATATCCCCTTCACCATGCTAGACAAGGAGAAGGTCACAGTCAGCTGCTTGTCAGGTGCCAGGGTCTGTCTGATCCCAGACACCACTCAAGTCTCTCAACAAGTACCATAATGACTCTATCATACTCCAGTTAACAGTGAATGACGGGAGACACACCTCACTGTACTATACAAAGGTGCTTGCCTCCCCTATTGTGGCCTTTTTAGGCAATGCCAGAACAAGTAAATCCCAATGTAAAAGAGTCCACCAGAGACACATGGAAGTTTATGCTGCTTAATGAAAGAAGTACAAATCAGAAACTGCACTCACTGGAAGATCTCCTTACTTTGGAAGATGCCCTGTGCAGTCATACAGAAATGCATTAGCCCACTAGGCCACTCAGCTTTTGGTTCAAGGCCACAGAGAGCACCCTGGCTATGCAAAGTGCAGTGCCTTCCACATGTTCATATATCAGACAAGCATGAAAGAAGAAAAGGCAGAGGTGTATACATCTTCATTAAAGACATATACACACCAAGACTGGTCAAAGAGTGCAACTCTGTAATGCCAAGTCCAACTAACTGTATGTAAAACTACCTTCCATATCATTAATAACTACAGGTCCCCCACCATGAACCATGAGGACCACTTTGCCTAATTGGACCTAACTGATTCACTCGCTAGACAGCCAAACACCTTTGTCATGTGTGATTTATCTATCCTTCTATTGATTTGGAGTCATATCCAGTAACATGTGGGTGTGAATGACCTGAAACGTACCTCCCTGGACTACATGAAAAGAGACATGGAGGAGCTCTCGGATTATGTAACCCAGACGGGTATGACCCTAGCCCTGAGCAGCCTCCTACTATCACCCAAAATGATACACAGCACAAGCAGAAAATGACTGATTTCATCAATTGACTATGTTTCTGGTGTCATTCTAAGGGGATTCAGTATCTGTCTGCATGGGATGACATGATAACATGATTGACAGACCTAGATGGTTTGCCAGAGATGGCCTGCATCTGTCACCCCTGGGTTTCCAGATACTAGCTAAGGCTTTTGCCACCCCTATTGTGCCTTTTTTAGGTGGTGTTCCAAACACCAAACTACCACCGCAACAGCTAAAAACAAATGCAATCTGAGGGTCATGCTGATCAACTCTAGAAGTCTAAATCTTAAAATGCGCTAGCTTGAAGCACTCCTTAAAATGGAGAACATTGACATTTGTGCTGTAACAGAGACCTGGTTCAAGGCAGCAGATAGCACCCCTGCACTACTAGGCTATAACTCATTCCATGCCTTTCAGCCCCAGAACTTGGATCAAAGCTCCAAAGTCAGTGGTATTTCCATATTCATAAAGGATGTGCACACCTCCAGACTGGTAGCCTAACATGACGCATCAGAAATACTTCAGGCACAGGTAACATTGGGTAAGACAGAAATTCAGGTTGTAGCCTGCTATAGGTCCCCAACCATGACCCAAGATTCACACTCCACGTTCCTAAGCACTATGGAAAATATTAGGGTCCAACCTAACACTTTCATACTGGGCAATTTCAACTACCCCTCCATTAACTGGGAAAACTATGCATGTACCAATACATTTGCCCAATGTTTCCTGGAATTCATTAATTCTAATGCCCTGGACCAGCTCATTTTTATCCCCACTAGAGGTAGCAACATCCTTGACCTGGTCATTACTAACATGGGTGACCGTTGCTCTGTACCAATAGTCAACTCCTCCCTGGTTAGATCTGACCACAAACTAATCACCTTGGAAATCCAAATCCCTCCCACCCACGTAAAGGTGACCACCATGAAAAACTTCTCCAAAGCTAACTTTGGGCTCCTAAAAACAGAGGTGGCTAATTTCAGAGCACCCATGCAATTGGAGAACAGCTGCATGACCACTGAATCATACACTAGTGCCCTGTACGAACATACACAAATGCATGGATCTCACCATACTTAATAGAATCAAGATGCTCTCCTCCAAAAAAAAAGAAAGGCAATCTGGTGGTCCCCTGCCATAAACAAACTCTACAACAGAAGGAGGAAACTGATGAGAAATAAGGTGAAGTCCCAACACTGGAAAAACTCCCTTATCAGTCTCAACAAAAAGTTGAGATTCCTTATCAAATCCTCTAAAGCTAGCTATGAAAACAGAATTGCAGCAGATAGTAAAGACAACCACAAGGCCTTCTATAGATATGTAAAATATTTCCACAGCAATACCCATTTTTGCTCGGAGCTGTTGCACAATGGCACCTCTTATACTGAGCCAACAGATATTGCCAATATACTGGCCGACAGATTCAGTGCCAATTTTACCCCTCTCTCCCCCACCAAAGGACCAATCACAATAACAGTAGATTACCAGGCACCCAGTATTAATGCTGCACAGGTTAAAACAGCACTGTCCAAGGCCAAGAATACAGTTTCAATGGGACCGGACAATATCCCTGGCTGTATTCTACATGAACTACAGGGTGAAATGGCAACTCACCTGTGTGTCCTGTTCAATTGCAGCCTCACCTCAGGCTTTGTCTCTACCAAATGGCACACTGCTATAGTCATCCCTCTTCACAAAGGAGGAGCAACTGCAGACCCTTTGAACTATCGCCCCATTAGCCTGACAAGTCTGATATGCAAAGCTATGGAATGCATTATCATGGACCTAATAAACAAAGATATAGGGAACCTCCAAACTCTGGTTCCCACACAGTTTGGTTTTGTGAAGGGTAGATCATGCCTGCTCAACCTGGTTGACTTCTTTGAGTCAGTCACCAGAGCTGTGGATGAAGGCAAGGTGGTTCATACAGCCTACCTTGATCTGGTCAAGGACTTTGATACCATTCCCCACTCAGGAATCATAGAAAAACTCTCTAAGCTAGGCATCAACCCCCATATCACTTGATGGGTTGTAAACTTGCTCAGAGATAGAACCCACAGTGTGAAAGTAGCAAACTCCAAGTCAGACTGTTGACCAGTCACGAGTGGAATCCCACAGGTTCAGTCCTGGATCCTTTCCTGTTTGGTATCTACTTCTCTGAAGTCCAGGCCAACACGAAGAGACTCCGGCTGACAAAGTTCACAGATGATTGCAAGTTGGGAGCCATAATTAGCTCCCCAAGTGATGCTGACATCCTAGAGGAAGGCCTCAGTGAGACCAATGACTGGTGTCAGAACCATGGCCTTAAGCTCAATGCCAAAAAATGTGTCATCAACCCTTTTGGGAAAACCCAGTTCCCATGAATTACCACATCGATGGTAGTCCACTGAACACAGAAGGTGTCATAAGAGATCTGGGAACACGGATTGACAGCAACCTCTCTTTTGACCACCACATTGCCACTGTGGTCAGAAAGTCCTTTTATGTGGCACATCTCATTACCATGGGTTTTGCATCCAGGAAGAAAGAGGGCGTTGTCTCCCTCTACTCTTCCCTCATTAGGCCAATAATCGAGTACAATGCCCCATTTGGCATGTACCTCACTAGACACCTACAACAACTGGAGAGGCCACAAAAATACCTCACAAAGAGGATCCTAGGCCTTAAACACTTGTCTTATATGGACAGACTCAAAAAACTCCAAGTATTCTCTGTCTCATATCGCCTACTTAGAGGCAATCTCTGCTTGACTTACAAAGCCATGTCTGACCCAGCTCTGTTATAAATGCTACATCTAAAGAAATCCCAATCCCTCCACACTGCATGTACCAGAGACCTCAACCTCATTACCACAATCAACAGAACAAGCTGGAGGGACAGGTTCATAACCTAGAGACTACCCATGCTATGGAATAGACTTTCCATACATGTCAAGCAGAGCGCCTCAATGGCCGTCTTCAAGAAAAATCTTTATGAGTGGATGGAAAATAGAAAATTCACCCCAGGGATCACTTCAGTGGTTCCACTTGACAGAGGCACTGGGAACTAAGGTTGGGTGGCACAATGCCAGGGTAATCCTAAGGCTCCCAGGCCATTAGCCTAGTATGCAACTACGAAGCTATGAACCTATATAAGTGCACAAACACACTCACTCTAAGGTTCCTCAACTTTGTTAATAGACATGTTGCATAAAAGGTAGTCTGCACCACCACAAGGAGCTTGAATGTCCTAAACTTAGTACTGACCAAAATAGTGGTTCTCTGCACTAACCCCTGTGTGTTGACCCCCCCCTAGGCAGGTCAGATCATAAGTCAGTCTTGTTCACATTCACTGTCATACCCAACACCCCCTTAAGAGCAGAAAGGATGAAACATTTATCCACAGCAAACTATAGGCTCCTAACATATGCCATACAGAGTTGCAACCCCACTGTTATATAGAGGTGTACACATATGGCCTGCATAAACAGCTATACAAATGTACAGAGTTGGCTGAACATGAACAGATGAAAACAAGTTCCTCACAGAAAACAAGCCACCCTAGTGGGCATCAAGTACACTCAGGTTATACAACAATTGGAAAGAAAGTAATTTCTAAGAACAAAAGGGAACTGAGTCAGCAGAGGAAGGATACCCTCCACAGCTTGAACAGGGAAATTAGCTATCTTGAAAAGTTTTCTAAAGCCAAGTACAAACCTAAAGTAGCGTCCCTAGCTAAAGATTATCAGGAGGCATTCTTTAGCTATGTCAGAAATCTAAAAATGAAAGCCCAGTGTTGTGCCCAACTAAGAGTGAATAGCACCACTCATACTGATCCTGAGAACATCGGCAACCTGCTACCAGACAGTTTACAGCAAAGTTCAGCAACACTGTCCCCATCAGATATACCCAAAGCATACCTATCACCAGTTCCCTGCCTAGTAACTTCCTATGAACATAAGGTGATACCTGCCTGGGCTCCAGGCCAGTGTCTGATCCTGTCCTGGTGGGTTGGTTGCATATGCAATAAACCGATACAGCTGATTATATCAGCATTGTCTGTTGAGTATATGGTGATAACAGTGTCCTGCATACTGACATAAAAGGATCTTTTCAATGTCAAGTAACATCTGTCACACATATATACACACACACACACACACACACACACACACACACACACACACACACACACACACACACACACACACACACACACACACACACACACACACACATACACACCTGCACACACGCGCACACACACACACACACACACACACACACACACACACACACACACATACACACACACACACACACACACACACAAAGTTCACTGCAGTGATAACAGAATCCCTCCCTCTCTAAGTGCACACACTGCAGAACACTGTACTATACACAAATGCCACAGCACATGTCTGACTTTCACATGTTTCCAGGTCAACTTATAGTGGATGACATCAGCAGACCATGTAGGGACAACAGGCTGTGAGGCCTGGATAGGCACATAGATTCATAGGTTCATATGAGGACAGTAGCTAAATGTAGAGGGTGTCCTAGGTGTGTGGAAGCATAGCTGTGTAAAAACACAAGTACCCTTATTGAGCATAGTTCAATGTTTGAGTTTAGCAGAGTAAGATTGTCAGCCTTACTGACTGGCTCTGTCCATGAGGGAGCACACAACATTATATCATTATATATTGCACTTTGTAGTGTGGTTGATATATGTGTGCAAAAAATACAGAGCACACAGGGTTGCATTGCTTGGGGGGTAGGGTGGATAACACATGTATGTATTGTGAGTATATGATGCATACTGATAATATGCCCTAAAAAAATGATCATACATACAGAAGATTAACTGAATTTGGACTGTCACCTCCAGACAGAGAGGTGACAACAAAATAATCATATTGTCTAGTCAACTGGATTGAATCAAGTGTGTCAAGTAGACATGTGTGACATGAAGAGCTATATATGGGGCATTTTGTTTTTTTGAGACAGGTGCCCTTTTTTTTGGAGAGAAAGAGAGGAAGTGTTGGGAAAGGGAGACACATATGTCTGAGGCAGGTAAGTTGGCAAGGTAAGGAAACAGTTGCTGACAGAGAGGACATACAAGACAAGACACAGGGATGGTGAAGAAAACAAGAGGTCGGTGAACAGCATAGTTGGGGTAAGGGTGTGGACCTTGCAAACCCATGGACATCAACCTGGGTGACAGTGAGAATCAAGTCCTCATGCAGTGGACTGTCATCACTATCACCTCATTGCTGATGGGTGCAGTGTCTGACATCTGCATCTCCTTGTGTTATACAGTACAATAATGGAGAGCAGTATCTCCATTTGACATAGGCATGAGCTCATACTGAGGCACATAATCCTACGGACTATCCCTAACAGTTCTTCGCATGTGATAAAATCTGCCACTACTCCAAGAGGGAACCACAGGCCTGTCCTCTGGGGCTGAAGTACCTGAGGGTCAGATAGTGCAGGGGTAGCACATGGGGTACTACCAGTTTGCAACTCAGATGTGCCAGGCCTTGGTACCATAGCCAATGGAGTGGGTGTAGGTGGATCCCATGGGCCAGGCCTACCCTGCTGTGCTGTGTGTGTGTGTGTGGGGGGTGTGAATAAAGAGAAAATAATGTTTGGTTTGGATGAGCAATTGCACAAGTTGTCATATTTGCTTTGTCAGAACTGCAAGTGAACTTATAGTAGATGACATCAACAGGCCATGAGGTAAACAAGAGGTTTGGAGGCCTGCATAGGTACATTGCTTCATAGTGTCATCACAAACTAGTAGTCTAATAACAGTAGGCTGTTTGTAAGCTTAACTATGTAATAACACAAGTAATCTTATTGAGCACTCTAGTCTGTTTCAGTTTTGCAGAGCAAGGCTGTGAGCAACACCAAGTGGCACTGGCCATGAGTGAGCACACAGCATTATGTATACCACTTTGTATTGTGGTTGATATATGTGTGTGGAAATAGTAATGAGAGCCCAGGGTTGTAATCCTTGTTTAGGGTGGTTTGGGGGGATAAATGGATGTATTGTAAATATATGGCATATAGTTATATTGTGCCCTTAGTTTGCAATGTTTGCACATGTAGTTTTATGTCATACAAAGGAACTGGGCATTATAAACCAAGAATAAAATATCATATATACAATTCCATAGTGCACAGAGCACAGGATGTGCAAAGATGGTTAAGGGAAACATTGTAGAAATGTGAGGCACATTGCTAATGTTTGCTACTATACCTCAGTCCCATCTGTACTCCAAGCTGGCTCTTCACGATGGCTAAGAGAATTAATTGAATGTATCTGTTTTTTTTTTTTTTTTTGGAAATCTGCTTTCTAGGCAATCTGGCACACAAAAGTGGAATTAAAAGAATACGAAGAGGAAAGATACTAAAACTAAGGAATGCATATGCAAAATCTGTAAAAGCATTTTAAAACTCGATAGTACACATCACAAATTTCTACATATGTCAGGATTTGACCCCTCATACCAATACAGCTTCAGAAAACAGGGGGAATGCCTTAGTCCTCTTTGCCACACAGCTTTGTATCAGTGAAATGAAGTAATTCTTCATACAACCAACTGCATCAGAATGTACACTGCTGCCACACTATCCGCTGTGATTTGCACATTTAATTCTCTCTCTTTACTATATTTGGACACAGAGTAGTTAGTGATCATACAACCTGCCATAATCATGCTTATAAATATACAGCTGTGAGTTACCAGTCTGTGTTTCATGCTCATTCATCAGTTATCTAACACATGCAGTGTGTAGGCAATTGTATATCATTGGGTCATAGGTTCATAGGTTGGTACTAGGCTATTAGCCCTAGGGCCTATACATGCCTAGCCATAACAATTCCCTGGCCATTTCTTCCCACACTATTTACTTCCTTGGACCCCTGTCTAGCAGGGTGACTGACATGATCCTCAGGGTGAATTTCCTTTCTCCCATCCAGTCGTCAAGGTTCCTTTTGAAGAGGGTCAAAGAGGCACTCTTCTTGACATGTATGGGCAGTCTATTCCAGAGTCTGGGGAGTCTCTGGGTCAGGAACCTATCCCTCCAGCATGCTTTGTTTATTGTGATGACAAGGTTTAGATCCCTGGAGCGTGTGGCTCTGAGGGATTGGGATTTCGTTAAGTGTAGCATGTCCAACAGCTCTGGGTTTGACATGGCCTTGTATGTTAAGCAGAGATCACCTCTGAGTAGACGATATGCAACAGAGTATAGCTGGAGTTTTTTAAGGCAGTCAGCAGAGGACATCTGCTTTAGGCCTGTGATTCTTTTAGTGAAGTATTTCTGCGGCCTTTCCAGTTGTTGCAGATGTCTTGAGAGGTACATACCAAATGGGGTGTTGTATTCTATAATGGGTCTAATGAGGGATGAGTATAGTGGGACAATGACCTCCTTTTTTCTGGATGAAAAGCACTTAGTGATGAGGTGTGCCACATAGAAGGATTTCCTGTCTGTTGTGGCGATGTGGTTATCGAAGGTGAGACCACTGTCCACCTGTGTCCCTAAGTCTCTTATCACACTTTTGGTTTTTAGTGTACTGCCACCTATGTGGTAATTCATGGGTACATGTTTTTTTCCCAAAGGGGATAACTATACATTTCTTGGCATTGAGCTTGAGCCCATGGCTTTGGCACCAAGCATCTGTTTCTGTAAGGCCCATTTGTAGAGTATCCACATCATTTGGGGATTCAATAATGGCTCCCTGTTTCAGTCATCTGCGAACTTTGTTAGCCAGAGTCCCTTAGTGTTGGCCTGTACTTCAGAGAAGTAGATGCCAAACAAGAGCGGTCCCAGGACTGAACCCTGAGGTACTCCACTTGTCACTTGTCTGGAGCTGGATTTGGAGTTGGCTACTTTTACGGTGTGGATTCTGTCAGTAAGCCAGTTGGCAACCCATTGGGGGATGTAGGAATTAATGGCCAGCTTAGTAAATGTATCTATAATTCCAGAGTGGGGGATGTTGTCAAAGGCCATGGTGAGATCTAGATAGGCTGTGTGGACCACCTTACCCTTGTCCATGGCTCCGGAGACTGATTCAAAGAAATCAATCAGGTTCAAAAGACAAGATCGGCCCTTCATGAACCCAAACTGGGTGGGGTCCAGTGTTTGAAGGTTGCCAATGTCTTTGTTTATAAGTTCCATGATAATATGCTCCATGGCCTTGCAGATAAGGCACATCAGACTGATGGGACGGTAGTTTCTGGGATCCATGGTGGATCCCCTAGTGGAGTGGGAATAACTGTAGCTCTGCGTCACTCAATGGGCATGAAATCTGAGGTGAGGCTATGATAAAACATGACACTTAGGTGAGGTGCCAGTTCATATTGTAGTTCATGTAGTACACAGCCCGGGATGTCATCTGGTCCCATGGATGCTGCATTCTTAGCTATGGAGAGTGCATTTTTACCTGTGTGGCCATTATTACCAGAATTTGGCAATCTTCCGGTATTGAGATGGGCCGTTTAGGGGGTGAGAGGGGGTGAAGTTGGCACTGAATCGATCTGCCAGAATATTGGCAACATCCTTGGGATCAGTATATTTAATACCATTCTGTTTTAGCTCAGAGCAGATCTGAGCCTTGCCATTTAGATTATTGACATAGTTATAGAATGCCTTGTGGTTGTCTTTGGAACCTTTGGCAATTTTATTTTTGTAACTAGCTTTGGAGGATTTTATTAGGGATCTCAGTTTCTTACTGAGGCTGGTAAGGGAGTTTTTTGCATCCTGGGATTTTCCTCTTTTCTGCAACAGTTTCTTCCTTTTGTTTTAAAGTTTGTTTATGGCAGGGGACCACCAGGTTGGCTTCCTTTTTTTGGAGGAGAGCACCTTGGTTCTATTTGGGATAGCACGATTCATGCGTGAGTGGATGTGCTCGTACAGTGCCTTAGTGTAGGATTCAGCAGTCAAACTTTCAGTTCCCTTCTGCATGGGTGTCATGACGTTTATCACTTCTGACTTGAGTAGCATGAAGTTGGCTTTGGAGAAGTTTTTTATGGAGGTTTCCTTACTGGGGGGTGAGGGTGGGATGTGGATGTTAAGGGTGATTAGCTTATGGCCAGATCTGACTAACGAGGGGGTGACCATAGGTGTGGAGCATCAATTTCCCATATTGGAAATTACCAGGTCTAGGATACTGGAGCCCCTGGTGGGACTATGGATTAGTTGATCCAGAGCATTGGAATTTATGAATTCCAAGAACCGTTGGGCAAAGGTGTTGGTACACGAGTAGTTTTCCCAGTTAATGGCAGGTTAGTTAAAATCACCCAGTATTAGGGTGTTTAGTTCTATCTTAATATTTTCCAGTATGTTTAGAAAGGTGTAGTGAGAATCTTGGGTCATGGTGGGGGATCTGTAGCAAGCTACAATTTCGATTGCAGTCTTAACTAGTGTTAGTTGCACCTGGAGAATTTCAGACGCATTGTGTTGGGCAACTAGCCTGGTGGTGTGAATATACTTATGAATATGGACACTCCTCCACCTTTAGTGTTTAGGTCCTGGTTTGGTGGCTGAAAAGTGTGGTAAGAGTTGTAGCCTGGTATTGCAGGGGTGCTCTCTGGAGCCTTGAACCAGGTCTCAGTTACTGCACAGATATCGATGTTCTCCATTTTTAGGAGTGCCTTGAGAGAGTGCATTTTGAGGTTTAGACTTCTAGCATTGAATAGCATTACCTTCAGATTTTGCATGCTTGTACCTGTTACGGTGGTGGTTTTGTCCTTTGAACTTTGCCTAAAAAAGGCACTATAGGGGTGGCAAGAGCCTTAGCCAGTAACCTGAATCCCAGGGGCAACAGATACAGACCATCTCTGGCAAAGCATCGTGGTCTGTCGATCATGTCGTCCCAGGCAGACAGATACTGGATCCCCTTTGAATGACACCAGAAGCTTAGCCAATTGTTGAAGTTAATCATTTTGTCCTTATATTGTGGTATAATTCTGGGCGAAGGCAGGATGCTCCTCAGGGCTAGGGTCATACCTGCCTGGGCCACATGATCCGAGAGCTCTTCCATGTCTCTTTTCATGTAGTGCCCTTAACATGTGAAAGGATATTAACTGGGAATAATATGATATGCAGTTGCCATAAAATGAAGCCCAGGTTGGATGGCACAAACACACATATACTGTTCTTTTGGGGGTAGCATAGATGAGTTACTATTATGGCAGGGACATAGGTACACTCCTCTTTTTTTGGGGGTGGGGACAAAGCTCAGTCACTGTTATGGCGCAAACAAGTCTGAATTCTGAAACTGCAATGTATATCATCACTTTCTAACTTCTGTCTTTAATGGTTTGCTAGTACAAAGATATGTTGCTAAACTGAGGCGATGTATGCAACATCAGATTTCTTCAGAGGTATGACTGTGTGAATCTTTCATACACGAGGCCTACTAATTACTAATGGACAAATATAAGTCAAATAAATGTCTGGTGTTACATGTTAATGTACTTTTTGTACAAATCCATCACTATTTACTTGTTTACTGTATCAAGTTAGGAAATAGAAGAATATGATTTAATATTACTAAAGAATACACTCTAGGTTCAGGATTTAGCTTGCAAATGCACCAGCTGACACACCTTTAGTTCAGGGCTGACTCTGTCTAATGCAAGCAGTACACAGCCAATACATGGGGAGGTAAATGTTGTGTGAGTTGCCTGGCATCAATTTTACTATATATATGTGAGTAGGAGAAATGTATTAGGTCTCTAGGTGGTGATTGAATCTGTTATGCACTATCTCTTAGCCAAAGCAAGGGAGTACTTATCATGCCTATGTCTGCCAACAGGGACAGCAGCTGAAGGGTTCTACTCTGAGTCCTCCTCTGACTGTGGCTGTGGTGACCTAGGCATTGGTGGGGCAATGTGTATCCCTTCCCCTTGCTGATCCTGCTGCAGCTGTTTCTGCAGGATCAGATTGTGGAGCATAGCACATACTGAGAATGTTTTTGCAGATGTACATGGATTATACTGCAGGGTCCACCGGATATATCTAGGCATTGAACTATGACTTCAGAAGCCCAAACATACTCTCTGTGATGTCTCTAGTTTGAGTGTGTGCCTCATCATGGCATTCTTTTGTGTGTGTGCATGTGTATGTGCACTTCTGATAGGTGTTATCAGCCATGGTTCCAGGGCATAGCCAGCATTACCCAATAAATGGCCCTATGGATGTCCTCCCTAGCAAACGTCTGGTATATATGCTGGATATGGAAGTCATGATAACTGCCAGGGTTGGCAGCACACACATTCAAGATAATTTCTTGGACATTGCACATGACTTGGCAGTTTATGGAGTGCTTTCCCTTGTGGTTAATGTAGATTCTACCCTCCTCACCAGATTGTGCCTTAATGTGTCCATAAGTGCAATCTGTGGAACCCAGTAAGTACTTCAGGGTAGTGCACTACATGGCAAAACAGTCCCATATTGCTGGCCCTCTCTTCAGAAGTACAGGAAAAAATATGTGCTTACTGGCATGTATGAGCATCGCATTCAGAATATGGTGGAGGATCCTGTAGAGTTTTGCCTGTGACACACACACACACACACACACACACACACACACACACACACACACACACACACACACACACATATCATGTCCCAAACTGTTTTTTTGAAAGGTACCAGTAGCTAATATTCTAAGGGCTACACATACCTTAATTTCACTGGGATAAGTTCCCCTCGGTTGGCTCTGGCTCTGATTTGAGGTCAGCAGAGCTCAGTGAGTCCCTGTAGTATGCCCATGTCCACCCTGTAACACTCTACAATCTCCAACTCGTGTAGCTCCTGGAAGGTTACCCTGGGCCTGAACACTCTTCTCCTTCACAGCCTAGGCCTATTGTCAGTAGCACCAGCAGCACTGCCATCAGCCTGTAGCACATAAAAGGGTTTTCATCCAGGAAAAAAGAGGTCATTGTTCCCCTCTACTCGACACTCATTAGACCCATTATAGAGTACAATGCCCCTTTTGGAATGTACCTCGCAAGACATCTGCAGCAGCTGGAAAGGCCACAGAAGTACCGCAGAAAAAGGATTACTGGCCTCAAACAAATGCCATACACTGTCCATCTCAAAAAACTCCAGCTTTACTTTGTAGTATATCGCCTACTCTGAGGTGATCTCTGCATAACATATAAAGCTATGTCAAACCCAGATCTGTTGGACATACTACACCTAAAGAAATCCCAATCCCTCCGAGCTACATGGTCGAGGGACCTAAACCTTGTCACCACAATAAACAGGACCTGCTGGAGGAATAGATTACTATCTCAGAGATTTCCCATACTCTGGAACAGGCTACCCATCTATGTCAAGCAAAGTTCTTCATTAGCACTCTTCAACAAAAATCTTGATGAGTGGATGGGAAATATGAAATACACCCCGGGGATCACTTCTGTGTCTCTGCTCGACAGTGGCACAGGAAAATAACTTTCTTGGGTGGCGTAAGCCAGGGAACCTTGTTGGCTAGGCTTACACAGGCCCTCAAGCCGATAGCCTAGTACCTACCTATGAACCTACCTATGAACATGCAGCACCTAGTATTGTGACAGATAAAATTTCCTTGTGTCCAGTCCAATGGTATTGAAGGGTAAAGACAAAAATACAGGATGGAGGCTACATGGATGCTTTATACATTATTGAATAGCTCCACAGTGTTGGATTGGTTGATTAACATGCAATTCAAACCAAAACCATAAAGGCCAAACAGATGAAAAATGATGAAAAACAACCTCTTAGCATTAAAAAAGTTTTATTAAGCTTTCGTCAAGGAGACTTCTTCAGAAAACAGATGATTGCAATAATAAAACACAGGGTTTAAAAACCAACCATATCCATTCAGATTACATTCACAATTAACAATTAACAAACAATTAAATAAATATTCTAATTCAAATAATCATATTCTGAAAGTAAGTTTATAGTGGTAATGACAAAGTGATTCAGAGACATGCAAATTAGATGATAATTAGGTCATGCTGCTTTTTTGTCTATGAATCACTGGTTTCTTCAAGCACATTAAAAAGCCTTTTTTTTTCAGTAGCCTATTTCTGAATTCTGGGCAATCTGTGTTCATTTCTTGTGCTTCTTAATGTTCTTTGAACTGTTTTATTAATTTATAATTCTTCAGCTTATAAAAACACCTTTGGTTTAAAAAGTTTATACTGCAATTTGTTAATAATTACACTCTGCCTGAATGATATACTGGGAATTAATAATAATTTTAGTCACACAGTTAGTTTTACATGAGTCATTATATTTTTACATAAGTCATTTACTATTTAAGTGTTTTGAAAATGTTGTTTTAGTAACAACTGAAATGTATACTTGTTCACTTGAGCTTATTAAATATTTTTGAACTAATAACCATTTGTTAACCAGGTAAGCATGCTGGATACACAATCCCTTTTTGGGGATGACCCTGGAGCTATGTAAGTTCATTCACTTACTCAGTGTCACATGGTAGGTAAATGAGGACTGAGACAATCAAGCGCTGTACCACAGGAACTGCAGTTCACAGCTTTAACTCCCTGTAGCAACACTGAAAGTATCACAACATTGTAGTAAGAATACCTGCATTTTTATGAATGACTCCAAGTAATTAATTGAATATTGCACACTCACACACACACACACACACACACACACACACACACACACACACACACACACACACACACACACACATGCTGTTGCAGAGTATTAATAATTTAGCCTCTTATAATCTCTGTTCTCCTGACATAGATAAATGCAGTCAGTCAATAATGGCAGACATTACAGTGTTGTGCTATTTCTTGAGTGCTTATTGCTTCAAAATCTGTTGTTCTGTTAACCTTTTAAAGTAAGGTAAATTAAGATTTAAATTAAGATATTAAACGTGTCCCTGATGTCTAGTGTTTCCTCCTATATTAAAGCCTGTGCTTTTAAGTCTTGGTGGAGATGACAGGCATGGAATCCTCCCACACACATATGCACAATTGCCCCTCCAAACATGTGGACACTTACTGAAAATCTAGCACACCCTCTCCTCACACAATTACACTTGTGCAAAGTCACCCATATACACAGACAAACAAATCTACACCACCTCTCCCCTAATTAACCCCAAGATGCAACCACCCAGGTAGAGAGAAAGAGACACACACACACACACACACACACACACACACACACACACACACACACACACACACACACACACACACACACACACACACCTGGAGCCACTCTTACCTCTACATACACTCATATACACAGTCAAGACATGTAAAATCTCTTGAATCTGCTTTTTCTGGTTTATACAGATCTGTTTTACTGAATGGATTGTTATCCTATTCTTAGTTTAATTAATTTTGTACACATCACTGAGTCAAAACATTTTCCTTGTCATTTTGGCTTACATGATATACTTAGGACAATGCACAGTAGTATCCTATTTTGTCTGGCTTCATACATCAGCTTGAATTTTTCCTCATCTCTCCCATTCTTTTTCTGTTTTAATTTTAAATACCAGTTCCTCTGGCTTTTGCGCTTTATGCTAACTTGACTACCAAGGTCCCTCCCTCCCCCTTTGATTGCTATTGTTAGTTATTTAAGCTAATACAGTACTTTTCCCACCCATTGTTTTATATTGATTCCATATACTGAGAGCCCACTCAGCAAACAAGTATTTCTCTTTAGCTAACCTTCTTTACTGCAAACAATCATTTTCACAAAGCAACAATCTGCATAGCATCTCTGTCATACTCTGACAATGTATTTAACAAATCCTGTGTCATAGTTGGCAAATAAAAGATTTATCGTACTGTTTTGCACTTCATTTAACTGATTTATTTCCTGACTTTTTCACTTTAAATAATTTTCAAGTTCTCAGATATTGTACTATATGCTGATTACTGATAGGTTCTTGAGTTAAAGACAACCACAAGACCTACAGCTATGTCTGGAACCTCAAAGGCTGTACATAACAATGTGCAGAACTAGTACTAAATGGTATCACCTTCACTGAACAAAGTGACATAACGAATCTGCTGTCCAACAAATTCAGCTCAAACTTTATCCCTCCCCCACCACTCAATGTGAAATCCCTTCCTGCATAACCCCCGCCAAATAAAAACAGGCAACAGATCATAGTGGTGCTCACTAAGGCTAAAAACATTACCTCAGTGTGGCCTGACAATATCCCAGGTTGCCTCCTAAATAGCCTGAAACATGACCTATCAGGACCATTTGAGCCACTTTTAAACTATAGCCTCAAAATAGGCTACTTACCAAGTAAATGGATGTTAACTGTTATCCCCTTCACAAGGATGGACCACCCCAGAAACTATAGACCCATTTGTCTGACTAATCTAATATGCAAAGGTATGGAAGGAATTATCATGGAAATGATCTTCAAAGACATTGACAACCTACAGACACTGGACTTATCCCAGTTTGTTTTTTATCAAAGGAAAGTCATGCCTACTTAACCTGGTAGACTTATTTAGGAAGGCAACTAAGGCAATGGATGAAAGGAAAACAGTATATACTGTCTACCTATACCTACCTAAGGCATTCAACACAATACCCTACTCAGGTGTGGAAAAACTCAGTGAACTAGGCATGATTTCCTACTCAACTCACTGGATTGCCCTCTGGCTCACAGAGAGGATCCAAGAAGGCAGGATTGCTGACATCACCTTGACCAAGAGACAGCTTACCAGTGAAGTACCACAGGACTTCGTGCTGAACCCACTCCTGTTTGGCATCTACTTCTCAGAGGTCAAGGCTAATGTCAAGGGTCTCTGGCTCAACAAGTTCTCAGATGACTGCAGACTGTGAGCTATCATAAATCCCCCCCCATGAGACTAACATTCTGCACTGCAAAAGGGGTTAATTCAGACAAATGACTGGTGCCAAAGCCATGGATTAAAACTCAATACACAGAAGTGTATTATAATGTCTTTTGGAAAAATGTCTACCCAGATAAATTATTCTCTTGATAAAACATCCATAAGTGTTGACTTGGTAGGTAGTGATCTGGGGACATATGTAGACAGTAGGATGACCTTTGACCAACACATAACTAAGCTAGTAAGAAAATTATTCTGTGTCACCTAACTTATAAATAAGAGTATGGCATCTAGGTTGAATGAGGTTATAGTACAACTGTTTCTTATCAGACCCATCACTGAGTACAATGCACCTTCTGATATGTACCTGACTAGGCATATGCAACAGCTGGAACACCCACAGAAATTCCTCACTAAGACAATCTACGGTATTAACGCAATGTCTTATATAGATTGCCTCAGAGCCCTGTCTCTATACTCAGTCTCCTACAGGTTCATAGGTTGGTACTAGGCTATCAGCCCTAGGGCCTAAACAAGCCTAGCCATAACAATTCCCTGGCTATTTACTTGTTGTTGAGAAGTGATCTATGTTTGGCATATAAAACATTCTTATCTCCAGCCATGATGGAGGTTTTTCACATCTGCAAAACAAGCAGCATCAGCAACGCTACATCCAAGGATTTGACATAAATATAATAAGCTGGTGAGGCAGATATGTGACTCAAGGGATCCCCCTGCTGTGGAATAGATTCTCCATCCATGCGAAGCAGAGTCCATCCCTAACCCTATTCAAATGTAACCTTGATCGTTGGATGAGAAATCTCAAATTCATCCCAAGGCTGGCACCAATGCCTCTTATAGAGAGAAGCAGACAATAAATATCTCCTAACTTACATTGGATGGGTAATCATTAATTCATCCAGGGGCTGGCCTCCATGTCTCTTATAGACAGAGGCCAACAGTAAACATTCCCTAACATGCCTCTCACATAACATTTTAGCAACCTCCTAACTAACATACTATTAACCATTTGAAATGTTGGGACAGGCTAAAGCGAGTCCTGAAATATGGAGACTGAATGGCAGAAAGATCAGACTTTTATATACCAAGTCTGAGATGCCATTTCTTTGAATATTTTCTTTTCTCCAAGGTATAGTGACCTCAGGGTTTGCATGTATAAGTTCAGAGGAGTGCAAAAATAAGTTTTAAGAAGAAGAATGATTTTTTAGATTCACTCTTCTCCAGGTTTTCGGCCTTTTTTCAGCTGTTTGAAATTCTGCATTTTGATTGCCAATATACCTGTCCTAACTGACATACCCCTCCTCAATTATGATGCACATGTTGCAAGGGGACATAATTGGGTTTAGATATGTGGCTAGGCTTATACAGGCCCTGGTGGTCATTAGCCTAGTATATATCTATGAAGCTATGATCAAACATACTCATATACATAACACCCCCATCCACTCCCAACACTACCTATCCACTAAATTCACAGGCACTTACCTCTAACATGATCTCACTCAATGAAAGTAATACAGGTTCATAGGTTAGTACTAAGCTAACTGCCCTTGCGAGCCATTTTAAGCCTAGCCAAGTATCCCTTGTGAGACTCAAACCCTGCACCTTGTGTTTGTAAGGCAAACACATTAACCATTAGGCCACCCTCCCAACTCACTAACATACTATTAACCATTTGAAATGTTGGGACAGGCTAAAGCGAGTCCTGAAATATGGAGACATAATGGCAGAAAGATCAGACTTTTATATACCAAGTCTGTGAACACAAACTTTGGTGATGTTAACTAATGTGGCTGCAGTGGTGATTTATGCAGCCAAATAGTTCTATGAAATGCCCAGATGCTTAAATCACTAACTGCAAGCATTCATGCAGGAGCTTACATGACTCATTATCATATGCCTCCCTCCTAGAATAGCTTATTTATATTTGCACTAGGCCATACAGACTGCCCAGCATGGTGCTACATCTAATGGAGTTAAAGCATTGTGACAAAACTGTCTCAGAACTGGAAACAGCTCCAGTCATTGGTAAAAATGGATTGCTGCTGGAGGTAACATTTCTGAATCCTGGCAATATAAATTATCATCAAAATGTCTTTCTTTTTACAGCTATTTTTACCTATTTAGCAGTTAACAACTTCAACTCATGACTCATCTGCTACAAAATTATTTCCATTTATGCTAAATCATGTTAGCTCTATCAAACTCTTCTGTGTGATATGTATTCAAACACAGGTGAGTGGCCACTGCCTTGAGCTACCTAGGACTGAAAAATGAAAAATAATCAAAATTGCTGTTTTCACTTTCTGCCATTATTATTGAGAAAATATGTCTGTAGATTTCATTTTCACATCAAAGTCACATTAAAAACAACTCCCCTAATAGTTCTGATAAAATAATTTTGTGTGCAGCTCCAATTATTTATGTCACCACTGTTATATAGAGAACTGTAATTGCGTTTCTCTAATCCCAACATAGAGGATTAGGAGCAGGTTGACTATCATAACCCATCGGGACATGGATGCCAAGAAATTCACCTCAAGAGTGATGCTCAAGAGGTCAATCTTGGGATCCATGTTGGAGGCCTGTTCATAATTCTTTGTAGAGCATGGAGGTTTATATGCTCCATGTACTACTAGTTACAAAAGGAAAAAAAAAAAAAAACATTAAGCGTTTTCTCAGCTTTCAAAACCATAATGCACCTTAGCGAGAACTGCCAGAAAGACAGTATAAGAAATTCTGCTATGTTACAAAAAGTCAGCAACACATTACTGGCACAGACAGCAAGGAGAAATAAATTTGTTTTTTATTCAACCACTCTTGTTTGCTGGTCTGTACTGGCAGGTTTAACTGCCTAGCACAACGCCCAGTCTTAACAACTAAATGAGAAGGTGCTTAACATTTAAGATCAGGTCTCTCACTATAGAAACACTTAACTGATTTGTCTTGTTCTGGAATTTGGAGCATAGTCACCATGCTCCATGCACTACAGTCTGAGTTATGATAAAAGAGAAACAATCATAATTATTTGTAGTGCGTGCAATTTTATCTGCCTCCATGTACCACAAAAGTTGGAGAAAAAATCTGAAGTGGCACTGCTCCCCGATTTACTAAACTTTTGTGCAGGACTAATTTAGTCCTGCATGGAAGTGGCAGTTTAAAAGGAGGACAGCAGCGCACCATGCATATACATGAAGGCGTGCTGCCTGAACTCCTAATGCTACACAGAGCGTGGACAAGTGCAGGGGGCATGTCTGAGAGCAGAGCTCTCAGAATAAACATGCCCCTGCGAAGTGGAAAAGAAGAATGTGTAATTAAATGAATGAGACCTCTCATAAGTGTCCGCATATCCCCACCAATAGTCCCCATGTCTTCAACAGCAACAGTACATTTAAGTAAAATGAAGAAACCCTTTTAGTTATTTTTTTTTAAACCGCGAGTACAGCTAACTGTAGGTGCGCGAGTTTGCCCATCGCTTAGCTATGGTTAAAGCAGCTGAAAAGGCTGAAGAGGATAACAAGGAATATATATGCAAATGAAGCAGCACAACAATAGTGTAGTGGTTAGAACATCCCCCTAACGAATACGCATTCCTGGTTCGAGTCCCACTGCAGCACATATCATTTTCCATGTGAAATCTGTATAAGAACATAATTTTACATCTTTTTGCCGTATAACTTACATAATAACATTTAAATGTGAACTGGAGTACTGCATGAAATGCACATGTGAAGCGTCAGTGTCATAATGAATAAGGCACTAGTAAGCAGCTTTAAGCACAAATAAGCAGTAGTAAGCATATATAAGCACTATTAAGCATATTTAAGTGCGTTTGCACGGGGGGGGTAAGCATTGCCTACGCAGATTAAACAAAGTAGAAACTAACTGAGTGTAAGAACTTGTAACCGGAGGTTAGCAGTGCTTACCGTTGTGCAAACTCATACAAACCTGCTTACAACTGCTTTAAAGTGCCTTAATCACTCTGGATCCAGTGGCCCATGTTCTGCCCAGCAACAAAATAAACTGTCTCTGCAAGGATCAAACTCAGGACCCTGTACACAATAGTCAGAGTAGTTAACCACTAAGCCATCATAGCAATAGATATATATGAGGTATCAACAAACTAATCCTCACCACAGGAAAATCAAACCAAACGTGAACTCTATCTATGTACAGTGTGATGTTGGATAACCTGCCACAGAACATAAACATGTGAACTGGAGTACTGCAGCAAGCATACATTATAGGTGTTATTGTAATGAAATATTGAAGTTCCCAGGACCCCATACAGTGTATGTACACATAAATCACAGATACCAGATACATATATAACCTGTAATGAAGAATGAATCATTGCCAAATGGCAAATATAGTGATAATCAACTATGAAGCAATGCTAACCGCAGCACAGCTCATGTTAGTAAGTTTAAGCAATGTGTAGGGGAGCCAATTCAATCTGCCTAGAGGTATACCTCTTTCAGCAGTGCCAACTTTATGAAAGCAGGTGTGTCCATAGCTTAGCCTTTTCAAAACTGGCCAATCATGGAAAAGTGCAGGAAAATGGCCATGTTTAAACCTCACAGGCAGGAATATGTCTCATAACTGGTTGAAGCTTCCCACTGCAGGCAGAATGGCTGATGTGGGTGAAGGCACTCGATTCAGAGTGCAGCACTGGGGCATCCAGGAGTCAAAATTCATGGTATGGCTCCTGGTAAAACACCATGATCAGAAACTACTGCAGGGCTAGTTCCAGGGCTCGCAGTACAAAACGGAGGCCTGGGACAGTCTCGCCCATGACCTCACCAGTGCCACAGGTATCCCCTGGAGTGGTGAGCAGGTCAGGCACCACCATCCTGACCTGAAGCGGTGGAGGGAGGATGTCCTGGAGCAGTGGATCCAGGAGTGTTGGCAGATGGCCAATGCCCCAGTACTAAGTACACATTCTACTAAGTAGTAAATAATTGCCTAGCTTGTGTATACTATGGATAGATATGGCTAAATATCAATGCTTTTTTCTGACAGCTGCAGATAAGCAGGCTGCAAACCAGCAAGCCCATGATGCTTGGCTGCAAAGGCTGCATTGTGAGGCAGGTTATTAATCAGACTGCATGCACTGTCATAACAAAGATTATAAGAGTCTTAGAAAGTGTTGTACCAGTAGAAATAAATGTGTTAATAGTCTGTGAATAAAGGTATAACCCTGGAGTGCTTCTGTTCACTCTTCTCTCATATGTTTGTGATGTGTTCCATACCATAAATAGTACTGTTGTACCATAAGCAGTGTCACCCACACCATGGTATGCAGATAAAATGGGTATGAAGGTCTGCATAACAATTTTGGAAGTGCCAAGAGGTCAGCCATATCATACAAGTTAGGGAGACTCAGATAGAAAACAGTCAAGAGCTGTACATCAGTTCCCAGATAACCCAGTGTACTGTGATGTTTGCAATAATATTTTGCCACACACAGCAGGCGTTTGACTCCTGGGAGTGCTACTAAGTTGTATGCATAATCATACCCCACAACCGTACAGACTGGGATACAATGTTCAGATAGAAAGCTGTATGAATAATTACACCCAACAACTGTACAGAAATTGCTTGAATGTTCAGATTGTAAGTTGTATGCATATTCATACCCCACAAATGTTCCAATCTGTCCAGCAGGACCAGATAAATGGTCCATATCACCAGCTTGGTACCCTATTCCCCTGAAAGTTCAGTGTAATGATCCAAGAAATGTAGGTAGCTGTCAATGAAGTATAACTGATAGTCGAATGTGTACATAGGCAGAGAATGTATATGAAAACAAACCTATCATTTTAGCACTTCACCCAATGTGTATGACAGCAATTCTCAACATATGTTGCATTAACACCTGCAGCCTGTCACATCTGTATTTAAGACACAGATCACGTATATAATAATCTATAAACATACCAGTGTAAAATATAAGGCCATTGTGTAGTGTAATAATACATGTATGGGAAAGATCACTGCAGTGACTAAGAATGTTGTGAAAACTACAAGGATATATTAGTTGTTAACTGAATCCTCTCTCACACCCTTACCATATGTGCAAAATAACCAAATGACACTCCTCAGCTGGTATGTGTACACTCCAAACGTTTTTGGGACATATGTCCTAATGGTTAATAAATATTCACATTTGTTTCTATGCATCTGCCGTATTAAAACACACCCATATTGGTGGCCTGTTGCCATCAATTATACCCACATGCTCCTGTAATGGCCACTGTTGTACCATATATGCATGTGTTCTGCTTGCTTGGCAATTGTGTTAAATCTACTGTGTCAGGTTGATGGGAATACCTATGCATACTCTTATAACTAATCCTGAATGCTGTTGACTGTTACTAACCCATATCTGCCATAAACTTGCAACAGCACAGCTCATATGGGAAGGCCGGTCCCAGCGGACCCACCTATCCTACCTCAGCTGGCCATGCCATCGGACACCAGCACATCTGGGGCCCAGCCTGGGACCTCCTTCTCTGTGGGCCCTGCACCACCTTCGGGAGGAACTGCTGCAGGGGGTGGGGCTTGCCTCCCCTCGGAGCGGGCATGGAAGAGAACCTGTCACCCGTCAACAGGTCCAGGCAATGGCACATAGGGAGCTCGATCTGGAGTATCAAGAGCAGCTACGCCAGCTTGAGGGCTGAGTGGCGCTATTAGAGAGTGAACCTGCCCCTCCTACACAGCCCCCAGCACAGCCACCTTCGGGGCCGTGAAGGTGCAGTGGTGACTGCCCATGGGTGGGGACCTCAGTCCCACTGTTACCAGTTGGGGGCTCATGGGCTTGCAACTTCCAAACACCCCTCCCGTTCCAAGGTGTTTACCCCACACATGTGTCATATACCGGCCCTGTATGCGTCCTGTGTGTCTTGTCTGTTAACCTACCCAATCTCCCCCCTAAATATACCTACTACCCCTCCCCAACATCCCACTCTCACCTGAAAAAAAGGGCAATCTGTTCCAACAAAAAAATCTCGCCCCATACATAGCTGTCCATTTTGCACACGTGTCCACTGGACACATAATCTGGTCTAATTGGCATCACAATGAATATAAGTTGTCCTCACCCCTCTCCCAGGGGTTTGAGGGTCCAAACATACCTGCAAATATAGTGTATATGCACAGCTGTTGCTGTAGAAGAAATGGGCAGCTATGGACTTTTCCTATACCCTTACTGCACATGCCTAGCTATTTTCACTACTTTCTTTCCCTCTTTGTGCCCAATTTTTCACCACCTTCCTATCAACCCCTTTTTCTTTTTTTTTTACTGGAATTAATGTGGAGGTAAGTGGCAGTAAGCACTGTTAAGCAGCGGTAAGTGGGTTTGCATGGGTTTGCACAAGGATAAGCTATGATAACACAGGTTGAGATATCCGAAGCTAACTGACTGTAAGAAAACATAAGTGGAGGTTGGCAGTGCTTACCATCACGCAAACCTGCGCAAACCCGCTTACAACAGCTCAAAAGCACCTTAATCACACTGTATACAACAGCCCTTGATCTGCCTAGCAACAAAAGAAGCAGCCTCTGCTAGGATCAAACCTAGGACCCTTCAAACCATAGCCAAAGTGCTTTTCCACTAAGCCATCTCAGACATATATACCCTTGATGTATTCACAAACATATCATCCAGTCCAGTCATTCAACAGTACAGAGAATGTATTCCAACATGTAGATGTGTGTGTGAATAAATATATTAATGTCTAAATGGTTACAACATATTGATATATGTGTATATATATATCTATATATATATCTATATATATATATATATATATATATATATATATTTATTTATACTATAACTATTTATGAACATATAAACATGAAAATGCCTACATCTATAGAAATATATGTCCACGTCTACATGTCTAAATATGTACGGCAGGTTATATAATTATGCCAGCAGATATATACATATATATATATATATATATATATATATATATATATCTACATATACATATATATATATATATATATATATATATATATATATATATATATATATATATATAGATAGATAGATACATACATAGGTATATACGGACATCCATCTGTAGATAATGGGGAAATAACAAAACATATATGTCCTCATGCAATGTTAATGGGTTTGAGAGGCCCCACACAATATACTTCTGTTACGTATAGGTATACCCCCCAGCCAAGCATGACCACCTTATAATACAGTACCAAGTGTTGCAGATCCCATAACCAGGAACAGACACAACATGGCCATAGGATACATATACACAGACACATATATGCAGATGCAGGTATGTGTATATATATATATATATATATATATATATATATATATATATATATATACATATATATATATATAGAGAGAGAGAGACAGAGAGAGAGAGAGAGAGAGATGTAACTACATATACACACACACAGACTGGTACAGTAATATTCATGTGTAGTATGTGCACACAATATGGAGCAGCCAGTACTCTTACAGCGACCACCTTACCAACTGGAAACTGTATGAGCCACCCATACGAATGACATATACCCACAGAGATATCAAAGGGTATAACACCACACACAGGTGTGCATAAATGAATGTGAAAGCTTTATTTGTGTACTATGACAGTTGTATATGCCATGTCATATAGCTGTTTAGACACTGACATCCATATGAGCAGTGTAATGCAACTGTGAAACAGTTATACTGACAGTAGTCTGGAAAGGTTGATGTATGTTGCTGTCCAGGCTGAGGTTTCCAAGTAGTGCATTAGTAATGAAAGATTGGGCCACAGCATACCGGACAACCACAAGTACGTAATGCAGATGTATAGGTAAACAGCCTCTATCTACACTCTGTACACAATGGCTAAGGGGGACAGACCCCAGCTGACACAATGGGATGTATCTGTTACATAACAAGGCATATCTGACACTATCACAATCACACTGAGAAACAGAACATCCCGTATGGTAGCAGGCAGTAGGCCTGTATTTAACCAAGGTGGATTGTATGGTAAAGTGCATCCAGATACCATATGGCAGCTTTTCCCAGATACCCACACATGTTGTAGAGGTGAGTGTGGGCAATGTGGAGGGGGTTTTGCTTATTTCTTTTATGGTGGTCCTATTATATATCACAATGTCAACCATACAGAGATAAAATATGCAAATTAGCTGAGAGGTTGGGGTGCAAAGCCATACCCATACATGTGAGATCAAGGCCAGCCACTTGGTGCACCCCCTCCCACACTCACTAATTCTGGGCTATATACCACTGTAACATACACTGGCCTTTGGAATGCATTAGGGCACACATGTATTGTGTAGGTGAAACCCACTCATATATGGCCCCAACCCCCCCCCCAGTATGTGTTGGGGACACAACAGCAGTGGAGTGATGGCAGGAATGACAGCATGACATACACACAGCGCACTACATAACAACCCCTGACAGCATGTCATATGTGCAAAGCCTGTAATGTAGGTGGAGGGCAGAGGCTGGAAAACAGGCACATCTTTGTAAAACTGTTGTCATACAGTAAGCAAGATGTGTATATGTGTACATATCTATATGGATATATGTATACTTATTTATACATATATGTTCCCCATATGTCCTGCACATGGAGTGGAGCCCTACCTCAGCCCCAATAGTCCCAACCTCTCAGTATATTTATAGACTATTGCTACTCTAATAGGGATCGTCTTCACAGAAATGGTGTGTGTGGGAGTCCACATCTGCTGTTAACATGTGCACCATTGGCTACTTACAGACATCCTAGGGTCATCATAGTACAGTACCACTCCTAGCACAGTAATGCCCCTGTGGACTACAGCTGCGATATGGCCAATAAATGTGGACAGTCTGACACACTCGGATCAGTCTAGGGGTATACACAGAACCCCTTCATGCCTGACATGTGGACCAGGCCTGTCAATGTGGATGTTACCAGCCATGTAGATGGGTATAACACATACATACTGGTATACATTTGCCCCCATAGGTTATGCATTCATACACCCCTGTCTGTCCTGACACATAATAACCACTGGTACAGAGGTGCCATGGCCACATACTATCCACTAGTTACTGACATACATCTGAACAGCATCCCACTGCTTTGTCTGACATAGATGACTGACATGGTGGCCAGGCAGCAGTACATCTGGCAAGTATCTGGACATGACATCTCACTGGAAAGTACAGTAAGCTGCTAGGCATGTAACAAAGCACAGTGCAGGCTACAGGCAGACCGACTCAACACTGGGCTACATCTCCTATGTGGGAATACACATGTACCTGCATAGCAGGCTCTACAGGCATGTTGCATCACAGAGTAACAGACACCTGTGTGAAAGTGCATAACCACAACCAATGTGAACACAGCCACAACCACATATGGTAAGCTAGCGTACTATCACAGTATATGGACTATCTGATGTACACCATCCTCATATGAGCCACTCACACAACAACCCTATATATACTGGGCTGCTATACGGTGTGGTCCAATGGCTGTCTGTAGTGTGGGACATGTGTATGTCCGTCCCTACAAACATGTAAGCTGATAGGGTGACATACAGTGGAGCAGCATGTAACATCAGATAGAACAGGACCAAGAACAATGACATCTACCACAGTCTCTACACAGGCCAAGGTACATATGCACTATACACATACACTGTCAACAATTACCAGACTTACACATACCTCAGTACTGTACACACAACCACAGAATGCCCAGGCTATGTCCTCAAATAAAACTCCTACTATACATAACATATGTAGCAGTCTGATATCTCACTGGCTTATCAGATATACTGCAATGATGTCCCCTGCACGTAAGGAGTTGCACGGCAAAAGGAAATTTCAAGTAAAGGAAAAAAGCCAGCAACTAGTGAACCGTTCAACAAGGTAGTTTAATAAAAAGCTACCAAAAACGCATAAAAGCTCACAGACATACCGGTTTCGGCCCAAAAATCAATATGGCCTTCTTCAGTGTATAAATGTAGAGCCAGTCATGCAGTGCTTTTAAATACACATCAAAAAGTACTGATTGGTTAAACATGAAATACTGAGCTCATTAATATTAATCAATGATATAAACATACATAAAAGATCAGATGCACAAATTTTAAGTACATGTCAATCAAATATTGCATATCAAAATATCATATCAAAATTAAGTGTATTAGATGTATGATATATATAATATGTTAGACCAGATATATTTATAAATATTCATTCAAACCTGGACTAAATAGTGCACCAAGTTTGGTGATCCATTTCTTTTCTTTCATATCAAGTTTCCTATGCCAGCCACATTTATTGGTTCTGTCACCAATAATTTTATCAATAACTGTAAAATGAAATTTGGCCTTATTATGTACAAGTGTGTGTTTGTATAATGCGTTGGATGATTTTTTACATCTAATGTCACTCAAATGTTCGGACACCCTTAATTTAACTGATCGAGAGGTTTGCCCAACATAAAATGAGTGACAGGTACAACATGCCATATAGATGGCCCAATCAGTATTACAATTGGCAAAGAATTGAATATCAAAGACTTTGTTACTATTTCTGCTTGTAAATTCTTTGGTTTTTATCATGTGTTTGCAGTTCACACAATGACCACAAGGAAAAGAACCAATAAGTTTATCCCCCAAAATAGTTGTTTGATAAACCTGTGTTAAGGAGGATTCAAGATGATGCTTATAGTGATTAAAGTATCCTGCCAGGTTCTTTCCTTTCTGAAAGGAAAATGAACATTGGTTAGGAATGATTGCCTTAATTCTAGCATCTGCATCTAGTATATTCCAATTGTCCCTGATAATTTGAGTAAAATTATTAGTATTTCTTCCATATGTGGTTGTAAATCGCACTGTGTTGGTCTTGACTGGTTTCTTTTTGTATTTCAAAAGCTCTGATCTATGTAAGCCTGAGGCATGGCTATGTGCCATTTTAACATACCCTGATTTATAACCCCTGTCCTGAAATCTATTACACAAATCCTGAGCATGGTGATCAAAACTAGTATTGTCAGAACAATTGCGTCTGATTCTAATGAATTGTGACTTTGGAATATTTCTGGCGATATGCTTTGGATGAAAGCTGGAGGCATGGAGTATAGTGTTATATTGGGGAAATTTTCTAAATACTTCAGTTTTTAAAGTATTATCCATGTTTCTTGTTATCAAAACATCCAAAAAGGTTATAGATTCTTGATCATGTGTGATGGTAAATTGTATTCCCCACTTATTATCATTCAAATAATCCATAAATTCTTGAAGAGATGAAACATCTGATCTCCAAACCATCCAGCAATCGTCCAAATATCTTCGCCAGATGTCAATGTCAGGTAGAAACCAATTGTGGGTGTCATCATATATCATAATTTCTTCTATATACGCCATGAATAGATCAGCATAAATGGGGGCAAAGGAGGCCCCCATTGCTGTTCCTCTGATCTGCAGAAAACATTCATGATTATAGAAAAAGACATTTTTTGTCAACACATGCTCAGTCAAGTTCAATAGTAAAGTATTGAATCCTGGTTGATACATATTTGATCGATAAAGCCAGAATTCAATAGCATCTAGTCCGGCCCAATGTGGAATATTGGTATATAAGGAGCATACATCTAAAGTACAGAGTATCCAGTCTGAATCTAACTGCATATCATTAACAATGCCCAAGAATTCCGTGGTGTCCTGTATTCTTGACCTCACAAATCTTAATAAAGGCTTCAAATGCATAGTTAGAAAATCAGATAATGGCTCAGTTAATGAACCCATACCTGATACAATGGGCCTCCCTGGTGGATGCAAAAGATCTTTGTGTATTTTTGGTAGAAAATAGATGTATGGTCTAATGGGGTCAGAAATTGTTAAATGGTTTAATGTTTTCATCGATATGATGTCATTGTCATAAGCAAAATGTAAGAAATCATCTATTTCTTTTTTAAAGACAGGAGTGGGGTCCAGTGGCATTTTTGTATAATATCGCACATCATCTAATTGTTTATGTGCTTCCATATCATACTGGATCCAATCTAACACCACCACTGCCCCTCCCTTGTCTGCATTGATAATGACCAGATCCTTGTTACGTACTAGTTCTTCCAAACAAGACCTTTCAGCATCAGTCATATTATTAGCCATTGGTAAACAGTGATTGTACTGAAAATGTAATTCATGAAGTACACTGTGCAAGAATAAATTAACAGTTGGATGCATGGTGCGTGTAAACAATGAGGTATGATATTTAAATGACTCTGTTTGTGACTGTTCAGCATCTTTTGTATCCTGAAAAAATAATTTTAGATTGATTAGTCTACAAAATGAGAACAGATCTTGTGTAAAATTGTCCTCAGACACAAAAAAACCGGGAATGAAAGATAATCCTTTATTTAACAATGAAATTTGGCCATCTGTAAGTACAGTGTTTGAAATATTGTATACATTATTTATTTGTTGGTCAGTATTTCCATCAGGTTTTGTAGACTTGTAATTTTTCTTGTGCTTCCTCCCTCCCCTCCTCCCTCCATGTGCCATAAAGGGGGTATATAGTTTTTCCTTTTGGGAGTGGGGGAATCTATAGTGGACTGTGTCTCCGTATCTGTGCCTGATGAGTTGTCATAGTCGGTTGATTCATTATTACTGCCACGTCCTTTAAGTATAGAATGCGGACGTTTCCTTTTTGGGTTGGGTGTATATTTATTTTTATTATGTCCCTCCTGAAATCTAACATGTCTTACATTTTTAAAAGGTTGACCCTTCTCATAGTCAGAAAGATCACGTGAAAATTTTTTGACCTTTCTTTCCTTCAGAATGTTATCAAAGTTTAATAATTCAATACTGAGTTTCGATAGTAAGTCTGGGAAGAAGGATTCATTTTGGTAGCTGTTACATTCCTCAATAGATTTTAACACTTGACTAGTTTCTTTGTCAATAGTCCTAGTGTAATAATCTGATAATGAGCTTACAAACTTCATTGAGCATTCCTGCTGAATGGAAAACCATTCACTAATAAGACTCTCATCTGGGTCTGCCACCAGCGGTTGAATTTTAACCCTGAGACCCCTTGGGCAAATGCCCTTAGTCAAATAGGCTTTTAGTAGTTTGTGGTGCCAAACACAAGATCTTAGACTTTTCATATTTTTGTTAAGATCAGCAAAATGTTTTTCACATTTTTGTTTCGGATTCAAAGAATTAGTATTTTCAGAACTCACTGAATTGTTGCCAATACCAAATGGTGCAATGTCATCCTTGTCTGCTGATAAGTCTAAAAATATTTTGTTTAGATCCATAATAAATTCTCTGATTCACAAAATGTGACCACGTCCTGTATATATTTCTAATAATAATCAGACAATAATGGCAATATATTGATGGTGCCAAATGCACCTCTAAGCCACGTCATATACAGAACAATAATGGTATTTAAATTGTAACATGAAAATGGAAATTAGAATTAAGTCAAATATTTGGCACACAAATCCTCAGCTTCAAAATATAAATAAAGTTGTTGGTTTTTGGTGGTCACAGAGGAGTGAAACAGTTATACTTACAGTAGTCTGGAAAGGTTGATGTATGTTGCTGTCCAGGCTGAGGTCTCCAAGTAGTGCATTAGTAATGAAAGATTGGGCCACAGCATACTGGACAACCACAAGTACGTAATGCAGATGTATAGGTAAACAGCCTCTATCTACACTCTGTACACAATGGCTAAGGGGGACAGACCCCAGCTGACACAATGGGATGTATCTGTTACATAACAAGGCATACCTGACACCATCACAATCACACTGAGAAACAGAACATCCCGTATGGTAGCAGGCAGTAGGCCTGTATTTAACCAAGGTGGATTGTATGGTAAAGTGCATCCAGATACCATATGGCAGCCTTTCCCAGATACCCACACATGTTGTAGAGGTGAGTGTTGGCAATGTGGAGGGGGTTTTGCTTATTTCTTTTATGGTGGTTCTATTATATATCACAATGTCAACCATACAGAGATAAAATATGCAAATTAGCTGAGAGGTTGGGGTGCAAAGCCATACCCATACATGTGAGATCAAGGCCAGCCACTTGGTGCACCCCCTCCCACACTCACTAATTCTGGACTATATACCACTGTAACATACACTGGCCTTTGGAGTGCATTAGGGCACACATGTATTGTGTAGGTGAAACCCACACATATATGGCCCCAACCCCCCCAGTATGTGTGGGGGACACAACAGCAGTGGAGTGATGGCAGGAATGATAGCATGACATACACACAGCCCACTACATAACAACCCCTGACAGCATGTCATATGTGCAAAGCCTGGTATGTAGGTGGAGGGCAGAGGCTGGAAAACAGGCACATATTTGTAAAACTGTTGTCATACAGTAAGCAAGATGTGTATATGTGTACATATCTATATGGATATATGTATACTTATTTATACATATATGTTCCCCATATGTCCTGCACATGGAGTGGAGCCCTACCTCAGCCCCAATAGTCCCAACCTCTCAGTATATTTATAGACTATTGCTACTCTAATAGGGATCGTCTTCACAGAAATGGTGTGTGTGGGAGTCCACATCTGCTGTTAACATGTGCACCATTGGCTACTTACAGACATCCTAGGGTCATCATAGTACAGTACCACTCCTAGCACAGTAATGCCCCTGTGGACTACAGCTGCGATATGGCCAATAAATGTGGACAGTCTGACACACTCGGATCAGTCTAGGGGTATACACAGAACCCCTTCATGCCTGACATGTGGACCAGGCCTGTCAATGTGGATGTTACCAGCCATGTAGATGGGTATAACACATACATACTGGTATACATTTGCCCCCATAGGTTATGCATTCATACACCCCTGTCTGTCCTGACACATAATAACTACTGGTACAGAGGTGCCATGGCCACATACTATCCACTAGTTACTGACATACATCTGAACAGCATCCCACTGCTTTGTCTGACATAGATGACTGACATGGTGGCCAGGCAGCAGTACATCTGGCAAGTATCTGGACATGACATCTCACTGGAAAGTACAGTAAGCTGCTAGGCATGTAACAAAGCACAGTGCAGGCTACAGGCAGACCGACTCAACACTGGGCTACATCTCCTATGTGGGAATACACATGTACCTGCATAGCAGGCTCTACAGGCATGTTGCATCACAGAGTAACAGACACCTGTGTGAAAGTGCATAACCACAACCAATGTGAACACAGCCACAACCACATATGGTAAGCTAGCGTACTATCACAGTATATGGACTATCTGATGTACACCATCCTCATATGAGCCACTCACACAACAACCCTATATATACTTGGCTGCTACGGTGTGGTCCGATGGCTGTCTGCAGTGTGGGACATGTGTATGTCCGCCCCTACAAACATGTAAGCTGATAGGGTGACATACAGTGGAGCAGCATGTAACATCAGATAGAACAGGACCAAGAACAATGACATCTACCACAGTCTCTACACAGGCCAAGGTACATATGCACTATACACATACACTGTCAACAATTACCAGACTTACACATACCTCAGTACTGTACACACAACCACAGAATGCCCAGGCTATGTCCTCAAATATAACTCCTACTATACATAACATATGTAGCAGTCTGATATCTCACTGGCTTATCAGATATACTGTCACTGAATATGGTGTACAGAACATATGCACCCCCTACTGCATGACATATGTACAAAGGTTGACAGGGTTGTGGCTGGAGGCACAAACACAAGCCCAATATTGACATGTCACTGTGATGACCTCAAACATTTCCTTTCATAACAGAGTTTGATGCAACATATGTCCTATGAGGGATATGACGTCAGTAACTCTCCCGGCTGTCACCATCTACTGACTGCAATCCTCATGCTACATTCTGCAGTTGAATGATAGGTGCTCTGTGGGTAACACAAGGCACCACACACTACCCAGTCTGCAGATGACCCTACAGATGGGTATTCCTCATAAACATAGCACTGACATGACAAGTATTAAAACATGTAGGACAGCTATATCCACACTCACTTAAACTAATAGCACCCCAACTGCAGTATAGCAGCACTTACAGTCTGTAGTCAGGACAGGCACACCCCCCTCCTGTGTGTTGGCCTGTTTCCACAGTGTATGTTGTCAGATGTAAGTCCCCAATTCATCTGTGATGCTGTTTGCCAAACAACAGATCTAGTTCCTGCTCACAATGAATGAACAGGCCTAACACCAACAAGATGTTCCTAGATTTTGGAGTGCGTTTCCATGCAATTGGCTATGAGAATGTTACCACAGCTGTTCCACATGCAATCAGCTAGAGGACGGCTGTAATCTGTGCAGAGGCCATCAGCTGATCATGAGCAACACTGACAATACACATGCCACTACCTAAGCAAAACAGGTGTAAGTCTCCACATCCACCATAGAGGGAGTGAGAGAGGCAAACAGAGGCAAAGATAAGTCAGGGTGGGTTGGGAGAGTAAAAGGTGTGCATGTTTGTGTCACACACCTACCCATCCCATGTTTTAAACCCATGACTGACTACGTACTGATATCACATCTGTTATCCCTGCATGGTGGATATTGTGATTTATGCTAGGGGCACCATGTAAGAAATTTTATAAACACACTCAGCATTGGGTCCAGTTGTTACACACTAACAACCACTTCCACACAGGACATGAATGACATACATCAGCACATTAAGACACACACACACCTGTCACTAGAACCCCTACCTAATTAGTGATTACACTACAGCACTAGGCTATTACATAATGCACCATGGAGATTATTGGAGTACTCTTTCCCCAAAAGTTTATTTCACAGTGAGTGATGTCAGCAGGCCTGCTATAGTAGAACAAATGAATTGCAGTGAGTGTGACTAGCCAAGCATGCATTGCTCTCTACACAGGCATAGGAACAGACACAACAGCATCCACAACTCCCATGTGTGAGAATAGAACCCCTATCAGAGTTCCACAACTCCCATGTGTGAGAATAGAACCCCTACCAGAGTTCCATATAACACTACAGCAGGGCACCATTATAGTGCGCACCACAGAGATTGCTGGTGTACTCTTTCCCCGAAGGTGTACTTCACAGTAATTGACATCAGCAGGATTGGCAAAGTAGGGCATTTGAATTGTAGTGAGTGTGACTAACCTAAATTGCCCTAATTAGTCTGTATGCATTAATCGCTGTTCTGGCCAGAACAAAAATAACCTGTCATTGCAGGTCATGAACCCATGACCCTGTATACTATAGCCACAGTAATTCACCATGCAGCCATCACAACAGTACATGGGACTGTGGTTCCATCAAAGTGATACCACCATAACCTAATCAAACTGAACACGTGAAAGGAATGTATATACAGTTGTCTGTAAAATGTAAAAGACCTCTCCAAGGCCAACTCCATGCTACTCAAGGCAATGTTTGTGACACCCATGGAGACAGGATCTGACAGTTCAACTGATGCATCCTGTACTAAGGCACTGTATGAGCACAGCCACTTGTGCATGATTCCTGACATCCCACATAGAACCACAACGCTCACCTCCCAAATAATCAAGCCAGTCTGGTAGTCTCCTGCCATTAACAGAGTATACAGCAGATGGTAGACACTGTTGAAGGAAAAAGGATAATCCAAGGATGCAAACAACTCCCTTATCAGCTCCAGTAAGACATTGAGATCCCTCATGGAATCCTCCAAAGCTGATTATGCAACTAAATTTACCACAAATTCCACAGACAACCACACAGCATTCTATAGTTATGTCCAAATTCTAACTGGCAATGCTCAGAAGTGCTCTGAGCTGCAACATAATGGCATTACATAGACTGCTCCTACGGAATGTGCCAATATTCTGGCAGATTGATTTAGTGCCACATTCACCCCTCAAACACCCAAAAGGGCCCATGTCAATATGAAAAGGGTTCCATTGCCCAGTAATCATGGACACACAGGCAGAAAATGCACTACCCATGACTAAGAATACAGCATCCATGGGACCGGATGACATCCTGGACTGTGTCTTACATGAACTACAAAATAGAATGGCAACTCACGTAACTGTCATGTGTAATTATAGCCTTGCATCAGACCTGGTGCCCATTGAGTGGTGCACAGCTGCAGTTATCCCACTCCAAAAGGGGGATCCACCTGTGATCCCTGGAACTACCGTCACATCAGTCTGACGAGCCTGATTTGCATGGCCATGGAATGCATTATCAGGGATGTATTGAATGCAGACATTGGCAACCCTCAAACACTGGACCCCATACAGATTGGGCTCATGGTGGGCCAGACTTGTCTCCTGAAATGACTGAGTGCTTTGACTCAGTCTGCATAGCTGTTGAAGAGGGTAAAGCAGTCCACAAAGCCACTATGGACCTTGCCAAGCCCTTCAACACCATCCCCCAGTCTGGAAACATAGATTAACATACTAATCCAGCCATACATCCCTGTGCCACTCGCTGGTTTTCCACATGGCTTACTGACAGAACCCAAACTGTAGGTGTAACTGACTCCAAATCCATCCCCAGACAAGTGATAAGTGGAGTACCTCAGGATTCAGTCCTGGGACCACTGTTGTTTGGCATCTACATCTCTGAAGTACAGGTCAACAGTATGGGACTTTGGCTAAGAAAGGTAACAGATGATTGCAAAATGGGAGTCATTATGAGCCTGACTGTACTGCATGAAATGTTACTGATACCAGCCTGACATCATACAGGTGGGATGGAGTACTGTTAACATCTTGTGCCCTTGCCGTGTAAGGTCCTGGTTATGGGATCTGCAAAAGTCCGTAGTGTATTGCAGGACATACATGTTTGGCTTTGGGGGGGATACCTATTTGTGCATGGCGTATGTTGTTTGTGCCTGTCAACCCCATTAATGGAGCATGTGGACATATATGTTTCAGCTATGTTCCCACTTTATCTACAGATGTATGTGCATATATACCTATATAGAAATATATATTTGCTTACATATATGTGTGTATGTGTGTGTGTGTGTGTGTGTGTGTGTGTGTGTCTGTGTGTCTGTGTGTGTGTGTGTGTGTGTATATATATATATATATATATATATATATATATATATTTACATATGTCAATATGTTGTATCTGTTTAGACATTAATATTTTTTCACACACACATACATCTACATGTTGGAATACATTCTCTGTATTGTTGTATGACTGGGTTGAATTATATGCTTGTGAATACAACAGTGTTATCTGTATCTGTGATGGCTTAGAGGTAAATCACTTGGGCTATGGTATGCATGGTCCTGGGTTTAAGCCTAGCAGAGGTTGTTTATTTTTTTGCTAGTCAGAGCAAGGGCCGATGGATACAGAGTGATTAAGGCACTTTAAAGCAGTTGTATGCAGGTTTGCGTGGGTTTGCATGGAGGTAAGCAGTGCTAAAGTCAGGTTACAGTGTCTTATACTCAGTTAGCTGCTGAATTGCTTAACCTGTGTAGGCATTGCTTAGCTCCACACAAACCCGCACAAACATGCTTACAACTGCTTTAAAGTGCCTTAACCAGTGTGTATCTAATAGGCTCTGTTCTGTCCAGCAAATAAACAGCTCTTGCAAGGTTTAAACCAAGTATCCTGCACACCATAGACAAAGTGATTTACCACTAAGTCATGACAGGTATAAAGAGGTTTGATGTTTGTAGAAACATATCATCCACTCCATTCATGCAACAGTACATAGAATGTATACCAACATCTAGATGTATGTGTGTGTACCTATATTAATATCTAAACAGATACAACATTTTTAGATATGTAGATATATATATATATATATATATATATATATATATATATATATATATAATACTAATTTCTAAAACTATATACATATATATCAATATATATGCACATATATACATGCATATGTCTAAATTGAAACATATATGTGTCTACACCTATATGTCTACATATACACAGCATGTTACATATGTGTACGCAGATATATATCTATATAGGTGTATACAGACATAGTTATATATATATTAGCAGATGTATAACTCTATATAGGTATATATGGCCATACATTTGTAGAAAGCAATGGAAGATTAACAAATACACATATGTCCACATGCACTGTTAATGGGGTTGAGAGGCCCCACACACTATACGTCTTGTAAGAAAAGGCATCCCCCCACGGCCACAAAGTGGCTGGCCTTGATGTCACATGTATGGGTATGGCTTTGCACCCCAACCTCTCAGCTAATTTGCATATTTTATCCCTGTATGGTTGACATTGTGATATATAATAGGGCCACCATAAAATAAATAAGCAAAACCCCCTCCACATTGCCCACACTCACCTCTACACAGGAGATGAGTTACAAACAAACCTGTTATGTCTGGGAGTTGAATCCCTACCTAACTAGTTTATTACACTACAGCACTATGCAGTTATAGCACGTGCCATGGACATTAATGAAGTACTTCTTCCCCAAAGGTGTACTTCACATTGAATGACATCAGCAGGATTACCAAAGAAGGCCATTTCAAATGTACTGTGAGTGACTAGCCTAAAATGCATTGCTCCCTACAGAGACAGTGAGACACACACAAAGCATCCACAAGTGACATGTGGGTATAGAACCCCTGACCATGGTCTATATCACACTAGAGCATGGAGGTGTTATAGGACACACCACAGGGATTACTAGAAAGCCCTTCCTCAAAGGTGTATTTCACAATGGATGACATCAGCAGGATTGCCAAAGTAAGCCATTTGATATGTACTGGGAGTACGTATCCTATAATGCATTTCTTCATACACAGACATTGGAACACACACAAAACATCCAGAACTGCCATGGGTGGAGATGGAACCCTACCACTGCTCTAGATCACACTACAGCTGTACGCAATTACAGGACACACTACAGAGATTACTGAGATACAACCTTCCTAGAGGTGCATTTCTAGGTGGGTGACATCATCAGCCTTGCCAAAGTTGAGTATATGAATTCTAAGGAGTGTGACTACCCTAAAAAGCATTGTTCTCTACTCAGTCTAAGACAGACAGAGACACATGCGCACACAGATTCACACACCAACACACAGTTGCCAAGTCTGGGGTTAAAACACCTACCTAAGTACTTTATCACACAACAGCTGTACGCAGTTACAGGACGTGCTACAAGGATTACTAGGCCATTACTTTCCCAGAGTTGTATTTCCAGGTGAGTGACATCAGCAGCCTTGCCAAAGTTGAGTATATGAATTGTATGGAGTGTGAGTGGCCTAAAAAGCATTGCTCTCTACTCAGTCAGACAAACACACAGATTCATACACCAACACACACAGTTGCCAAGTCTGGGGTTAGAACACCTACCAAACTACTTTATTACACAACAGCTGTATGCAGTTACAGGACACACTACAGGGATTACTAAGCTATCACTTTCCCAGAGTTGTATTTCCAGGTGAGTGACATTAGCAGCCTTGCCAAAGATGAGTATATGAATTGTACGGAGTGTGAGTGGCCTAAAAAGCATTGCTCTCTACTCAGTTAGACACACACACACCAACACACGCAGTTGGCAAGTCTGGGGTTAGAACACCTACCTACCTACTTTATCACACTACGGAAGTATGCAGTTACAGGACGCACTATGGAGATTATTGGTCTATGAGAGTCCCAAAGGTGTATTGCTAGGTGAGTGACATCAGCAGCCTTGCCAAAGGTGAGTATATGAATTGTACGAAGTGTGAGTATCCTAAAAAGCACTTCTCTCTACACAGTCAGAGACAGAGAGACACGCAAACAAACACACTCACACAGTTGCCAAGTTTAGGGTTAGACATACTACATAACTAGTTTATCACTACAGCAGTACACAGTTATGGAACACGCCATGGGGATTACTGAACTACAGCTCTCCTAGAGGTGTATTTCACATTAGATGACCTCAGCAGGCTTATCATGATACTGCTATGGGGAGGGCAGTGTGTGCATGGGCCATAACTCATGCATGTAGGGGTTGTCATGCCACATGCAGGCACACACAGGGTCATATGCCACAGGTACATGTATACAGCTACTAGGTGATTATTTCCTTGACAGTCATGTTGCACAGCTGGCACGTGCACCATATAGTCTGTCATGCTGACAGATACTGGTGGCTCGTATCTGCAGTGAGTGACATCTGCACCTCATATGTTTGGAGCCCTTTGGCTGTGTGCTGGGTGGGACAGGCCCAGATGGCTCCTTGTCATGGTCACCTTCTTCCACACATCTATGTCCATCTACCTTTGGCTTATTATAGTGTGTTGTCCTTACATATATGTCTGTATTCCCATCCACTGTGTCTGCAAGGCAGGAGTGGTGCATACTGACATGTGTCTGAGATAAGAACTGCAACTGCCAGATATGTCTGGTCTGCTGGTGTTTGCAGTTATGACCTTCATGTGTTTAAGTGTGTGAGCATGCCCAGTATGGCCATCTATATTGCATGTGTGGATCAAGTCCAGGTAGTTTGTACTGCAGTGCTGACCTTTGTGTTGTACACCGACAGGTAGCATGCTGTGTCTGCAGGGTATACATCAATCATTTGGCATTGACTGTTGCTCCATTTCTGCATAGCGGGGGGGCACGTGACTGTTTCTACATTTCTACACAGGGGTCGAGGAGGGCACACCTGACTGTTACTATAAGTGTAAGTAGGATGGTGGGGCACACCTGTCATGTTTACTCATTTGCTAGGACTGTACTGGTATGTTGGGTACACCATTTCAGTCTGCGGACTTACATATTGTACTGGCTAGAGGCATACCAGTGTACTACAGATCTTAGCTTTCACTACCTACATATTAGTTTTTGACTTCCTAGACTTCACAACTTACATCCAACTGCCTGGCCTGCTGTAGTCTGTCTGTATAGGCCTGGGGGATGGGTATCCCATAGGGCTCATTCAGAAGCCATAGTACAGCATTTGTTTGTGTTTGTCTACACCTATCCTGCTGGCCGTGACTGTTGTTGCATATGTGCCCCCCCACGACTGGCATGTGTGAATCACATACCTTGTGGGTGTCCCAGTATTGAGGGTAGTGCTGCAGGGCTGCCTATGTCGGATGCACATAGTACACTCCCTGTACATGGCTGAGCACAGATAGTGTCATGTTTGGCATCCCTTTTACTGTATGTGTGAGTTGGAGAGAGGTGTCATTCCCTGGGTTCTTACTATGTCAGTGCATGTGATATGCGTTGCCTCCTTGCCAAGGCCAGGGCATACTGGACACATCTCCTTCTGCCTACTGGGGCAGGCTAAGATTGTTCCTCCTCCGAGTCACTCTGTGCCTGTGCAGACCTTGGCACTGGTGGGGGCTGTGTGGTCCTGCCCCATGCTGTTCCTCCTGCAGCTGTTTCCGCAAGATCATATTGTGTAGCATGGCACATACAAGCACAATTTGGGTACATTTAGTTGGTGAGTACTGCAAGGCTCCACCGGATGTTTCCAGGCACTGGAACCGTGACTTGAGCATCCCAAACACATGCTCTATTATGATTCATGTTTGTGCATGTGCCTCATTATGGAGTTCTTGTTCAGGTGTGTGTGTACATTTCTGATGGGTGTCATCAGCCATGGCTCCAGTGCTTATCCAGCATCCCCCACTAGGTGACAATGTGGGATGTCCTCATTGACAAATGTCTGGTACAGCTGTGTCAGATGCCAAATGTGGGAATCGTGGTAGCTTCCAGGGCAGCCAGCACACACATTCATTATTTTATCACACACGTCCTGGCAGTTGATGGAGGGGAAGCCCTTGCGGTTGATGTAGACCCTTCCCCGCTCACCTGGTGGTGCTTTAATGTATATGTGCTTGCATTCTATTGCACCCACTACTTCAGGTATTCTGCTATTTGATGGAAGAGACGCATATTGCTGGCCAACACCTCACGGGTGATGGGGAAATATACATGCTCACCGACATGTGCTGACATGGCATCCAGGAACTGGTGGAATACCCTGGATGCTGATGCCTGTGAAATCCCCATCATATCCCCAGTTGGCCTTTGGAAGGTACCTCTGGCTAGTATTCTTAGACCTACACATACCTTGCTATCCACAGGGAAGGGTTCCCCTCTGTTAGTTCTGTGTGTGAGGCGTGGCCGGTACAGTTCAACAATTTGCTGTAGGAGGTCCCTGTCCACCCGATAGCGCTTCACTATCTCCAGCTCATGTAGCCCTTGGTAGGCTACTGTGGGTCTGTACACTCTTCTCCGTCTCCTCACTGTGGGTTGCTCAGCAGCATTCACATCCTCACTACCCTCAGCCTCTTGCACATGCTGGTTTATGATAGCAAAAGTAGCCCCTAACATTTTTATCTTACTGTTGTTTTGTACAATTTCCCCATCTGTACCCACCGGTGGTGCAGAGGTATTGGGGAAAACAAGGGGGACAGGTGTTTGCATAGTTTATAGTAGTGTGCTGGGCTGGGTTGGGCTGCTGCCTGTGTAATTGGCTGTTTCTGATACATTTCACCTGTCAGCTAAGCTAGTTCTCTTTGATTACATTCCTACTGCTGTTTTCCCTTCCCATTGCCTCCAAGTTTAAGCCTGTGTGCGCGTTGTTCAAATGGAGTGCTCAAATGTGCACAGGGCTACTATTTCCTGATTTAACTTCCTTTTTATAGGTTCATAGGTAGGTACTAGGCTATCTGCCCAAGGGCATTTATGAACCTAGTCAGAATGTGTTGGCTTTCACCTCCCTTTTAAATTAGTTTCCTGGGCCTCTGTCTAGCAGGGCCACTGGAGTGATCCCAGGGGTAAATTTATGATTTCCCATCCACTTGTCAAGATTTCTCTTGAAGAGAGTCAGCAAGGGGCTCTGCCTAACATAAACTGGGATTCTATTCCAGAATGAGGGAAGTCTCTGGGACAGGAATCTATCCCTCCAGCATGTCCTGTTTATTGTTGTGCTGAGGATTAATTCACTGGAGCGTGTGGCTCTAAGAGATTTGGTTTTCTTGAGGTGGAGCATGTCCATTAATTCCGGGTTGGACATGGCCTTATACATCAGGCAGAGATCACCTCTGAGTAGGCGGTAAGCAACCAAGTAGAGATGGAGTTTCTTTAGTCAAGCTGCATAGGGCATCTCTTTGAAGCCCATGATCCTCTTGGTGAGGTATTTCTGCGGTCTTTCCAGCTGTTGCAGGTGTGGAGTAAGGTACATTCCAAATGGGGCATTGTACTCTATTATGGGCTTAATGAGTGATGAGTAGAGGGGCACAATGATCTCTCTTGATATAGAGGTGAACCCTTTCATGATTAGCTGGGCTACATAGAAGGAATTTCTAACCACTTTGGCAATATGATTATCAAAGGAGAGGTTGCTATCTACCTGGGTCCCCAGGTCCCTAATTACTTCTTCTGTACTTAGTGGATTACCACCTATGTGATAATTTGTGGGTACTTTATTTTTCCCAAAGGGGATGACTATGCATTTTTTGGCATTCAGCTTGTGGCCATGGTTCTGATGCCAGGTATCTGTCTCTGTAAGACCCTTCTGGAGGATGTCTGTGTCAGCCGGAGAGTTGATTATGGCCCCTGGTTTGCAGTCATCTGTGAACTTGGTCAGCCATAGTCCTCCTGTGCTTGCCTGTACCTCAGAGAAGTATATACTGAACAGGAGGGGTCCCAGGACTGAGCCCTGTGGGACGCCACTTGTAACTGGTTTAGAGTCAGACATGGCACCCGCAACTCTGACCATGAGTGTTCTACCCGTGAGCCAGTTGGCCACCCATCTCATGACATAGGGGTTAATGTTCAAGCTGGTGAGCTTATCTATGATGCCAGAGTGGGGAATGGTGTTGAAGTACTTAGCGAGGTCCAGGTAGGCTGTGTGGACTACCTTTCCTTCATCTATGGCCTTGGTGACTGTTTGAAAGAAGTCAACTAGGTTTAGGAGGCAGGATCTGCCTTTAACAAAGCCTAATTGGGTAGGATCCAGTGTCTGGAGGTTCCCAATGTCTTTGTTTATGAGTTCCATGATAATTCGCTCCATATCTTTGCAGACCAGGCTAGTCAGGCTTATAAGGTGATAGTTCCCAGGTTCTGTTGTGGCACCACCTTTGTGAAGCTGGATGACTGTTGCTGTACGCCATTCTTTGGGTACATAGCTTGTGGTAAGGCTAAGTTTGAACAGTGAATTTAGGTGAGGGTTTAGTTCCTTTTGGAGCTTGTGTAAGATGCAGCCTGGGATACCATCCAGTCCCATTGATGCTGTATTCTTAGCTTTGGAGAGGGCTGTTTTTACCTGTGTGTCCATGATGTCTGGGGCTCTGCATTCTTCTGGGATGGACACGGTCCCTTTTGGGGGTGAGGGAGGGTGAAGTTTGCACTGAAGCTGTCACCAGGATGTTGGCAATATCAGTTGGTTCAGTGTATCTTTTGCTATTTTGCACTAGCTCAGAGCATATCTGAGAGTTGCCACCTAGATTCCTGACATAGCTAAAGAAGGCTTTGTGGTTATCTTCAGAGTCTTTGGCAATTTTTTTTTCAAAACTGGCCTTGGATGATTTTATAAGGGATCATAGTTTCTTGCTAATATTGATCAGTGATGCCTTTCCTTTTAGGGATTTTGCTCTATCATGTAGTAGTTTTCTTCTTCTGTTGTATAGCTTATTTATGGCTGGGGACCACCAGACTGGTTTCCTATTTTTGGAGGAGTGAGTCTTGGTTTTACTTGAGATGCCTCGATCCATGCATTCCTGTAAATGTTCATAGAATGCATTAGTGAAGGATTCTGTGGTTTGGGCAGCATTATCCTTCAGCAAGGGGGCTTTGAAACTTTCCACCTCCGTCTTGAGAAGTGTGAAGTTGGCTTTTGAAAAGTTTTTCTCAGTGGTTTCCTTGACTGGGGGTGGGGTCAGGATGTGGATGTCCAGTGTGATTAGTTTATGATCTGATCTTACCAGCGAGGAGTTTACCTCTGGTGTGGAGCACTGATCCCCCATGTTGGTGATGATCAGGTCCAGTATGTTGTCACCTCTTGTGGGCATGGTGACCAGCTGTTCCAGGGTGTTTGAATTTATAAACTCTAGGAAGCGCTGGGCAAAGGAGTTTGCACTTGAGTAGTTATCTCAGTCAATTTTTGGGTAGTTGAAATCTCCCAATATCATGGTGTTAGGTAGGACCTTTATATTTTCCAATGTTCTCAGGAATGCTGAGTGGGGATCCTGAGACAAGGTAGGTGATCTGTAGCAGGCTACAATCTGAAAAGCACCTTTGCCCACTGTTAGTTGCACATGGATGGTCTCTGAGGCCTCATGCTGTGATACTAACCTGGAGGTGTGGGTATCCTTTATGAAAATGGATACACCCCCTCCTTTTGTATTTCGGTCCAGGTTCTGGGGCCAAAAGGTATGGTATGAGTTGTAACCTGGTAGTGCTGGGGTGCTCTCTGGAGCATTGAACCAGGTTTCTGTTATTGCACAGATATTGATCTGCTCCATGATAAGGAGTGCCTCGAGTGTGTGCATTTGAGGTTTAGACTTCTGGCATTGAGTAGCATTACCCTCAGTTTCTGGTTTCTTGTGTTGTTTATGGAGGTGAGTTTGTCTTTTGAGCCTTGCCCAAAAAAGGCACTATGGAGGTGGCAAGAGCCTTGGCCAGTATTCGAAAGCCGAAGGACAACAGGTGAAAGCCATCTCTGGCGAAGCAGCGTGGCTTGTCGAGCATGTCGTTCCAGGCTAACAGACACTGGATCCCCTTTGAACGACACCAGTGGCTTAGCCAATTGTTAAAACTGATCATTTTTTCTTCATACTGTGGCATCATTCTTGGTGAGAGCAAGATGCTACTCAGGGTCAGGGTCATACCAGCCTGGGATACATGATCAGAGAGCTCCTCTATGTCTCTTTCATGTAGTCCAGGGAGGTACATCTCAAGCCATTCACAACAACATGTACAATGACAGAGTCATATTTGTACTTGTTTTGGAGTGACCTGAGTACTTGTGTTATGCGGCAGATCCTGGCACCCGACAGGCAGCTTACAGTAACCTTCTCCTTGTTCAGTCTGGTGAGTGGAACGTCAGTGTGCCTGACAATAGAGTCACCTATTACTAGTGTATTGGGTGTGTTGTTGTGCCTTAAGGGCTGTGGTTGTGAAGTATGTGATACGTGGTTGTTTGAGGGTAGAGGTTGCTTGGATGTCTGCTTTAGAGGTCTCTGCTGCTTAGGCAGATTTTTATTTAGAGACTCCGAGTATGTTTTTGTGTATTTATGTGTGTTATTTGCTGGTGCATGTATGACTGATTTATGTGAAACTGGAAGTGTGGTGCAAGTGTTTCCCTTCTCCTCCTGACTGGCTGTTCCAGCCTTGGGTTGAGAGAGCTTGGCCTCCAGTTTGGCTGTATAGTTGCATCTCTCACATACATTTGTGTTTGTTGGAAGGAGGAGAGGGTTGTCCGTGTACATGAGGCAATTGTAACATTGCCTCAATATTCCCAGATTCACCAGCTGAACTAGAGAATATACCTGAAACTGCCTTTTGGACATGCCTGTATGGGTAACTGAACTGTTTTACTGATTGTCCGGTAGGGACAAATAGGGAGCCTTGTACTATTGTATAATAAAGGGGGAGGGGTAGTGTTAACGTTTATTTGTGCTTTCTGAGAGTTTGGAGTATGTGCTGGGCTTCTTCCTGTAAGACCGGGTGTGCGGTGTGCACACCCGCTTACATTTAGTAAAGAGTGCTAGGCAGTTTGGATACACCTCTAGCTTAGCCGTGCTAAGCTAGGAGCAGTCCCGAGCCACAGGGCTCCAATCCACTTGCAGTATGCCTGACACACCCCTCATGATGTCACCTATATCCTAGTCTTGCACTCAGCTTTTTATACTCTTACACTCTTGTGACCTGCCTCACACCCTGGGAAAATATGGGATTCACTAACCTTTCCCTCACTTGCCCAGGATTGCCTACTAATGCATAGTTACATGTCCCACACTGAGTCTCCCCCCTTAGCAACCACTACTCACTGGCCAGGTTGTCTTTTACCTGCCATTGACTTGCATGGCAGAATACTGATTTTTGTTAGAATGCTCATTTTCAGTTTATTTTTTTATTTACCCCCGATCTCATTTGCGGGCCGCTGCCCTATGCTTAAACAGCCGATATCAGCAAAAAAAATAAATAAATAAAAGTTGTTTTATTTATTTTTTAAACAGTTTGTAATGCCAATGGCCTTCTACTTGGCCATTGGCATGCTTCTTCAATAATATGCAGCCTTTATTTGGAGTTGTCATAGCTCCATTTTGGAATTTGCAGAAATGTACTCGATTACATTTCTGCAGATTGCACTTGTCTTGCACGGACTATTGCAAGCTTCCTGGATTGCAATATCACCTCATTTGCATGGATTTCTCCAGCAAATGAGGTGATTTGCATGCCAGGGCTTAGTCCATGCAAGATTAGTGCTGGAGCTCTCATGCACGCCCATGCCTGGCTGTTTCTGGATCGCACGGCAGACATATTGCCTGCATGAGCTACTACACTCATCTTGCACTCCATGCAGGCCTTTGAGAATCCGGGGGCTTGTTATACTTCTTTAAATGCTATAAAACACTTTTTGCTGCCACATGAAGATTAGCTACCATAGGAGGTGGAAGGAAGCTATTTCATACTGTATACTTCAGACTTCAAAAAAAAAATAAAAAACCCAAATCAAGTATGAAGCTTCTATCATGAGACTAGAACTTAACAAAGGTGAGGAGTGCTTTACAAAATCTTGTTAACAAACCATTCTGACATAAAAAGTGGCTAGCAAGTATATATTTCCCCACTCTTTCAAGTGTAATTGTAGTGCACCATACACTGCATTGCATGTGTTGTGAATATCAGAGTTGTTAATTACTCCATAAAAAGAGAATGCTCACTTCACGAAATTACAGAATAACAAAATAACAAAAGTTTGCTACAGGATCTAAATCTTCCTCTCACCACTGCGACCCCCTCCACACCTAGAACTGGCTAGAATTGCCTAATTATCTCTCCTATATACAATGATTGGCTAGACAGAGGGACCAAGCTAGTAAAGATGTGCAGCAGATAAGGGTGATAAAGGATAATGAGGGAAATGTACCCACAAGCGAGGAGAGTGTGTTCAGCAGATGGAAAGAGTACTTTGAGGTGCTGATGAATGAAGAGAATCAGAGGGAGAGAAGGTTGGATGATGTAAGAATAGTGAATCATGAAGTGCAATGGATTAGCAAGGAGGAAGTAAGGATAGCTATGAAGAGGATGAAGAACAGAAAGGCTGTTCATCCAGATGACATACCTGTGGAAGCATGGAGGTGTTTAAGTGAAATGGCAGTGGAGTTTTTAACTAGATTGTTTAATGAAATCTTGGAAAGTGAGAGGATGCCTGAGGAATGGAGAAAAAGTGTTTTGGTACCAATTTTTAAGAATAAGGGTGATGTGCAGAGCTGTAGTAACTACAGAGGGATTAAATTGATCAGTCAAAGCATGAAGTTATGGGAAAGAGTAGTGAAAGCTAGGTTAAGAAGGGATGTGATGATTAGTGATCAGCAGTATGGTTTCATGCCAGGAAAGAGCACTACAGATGCGATGTTTGCTCTGAGAGTGTTGATGGAGAAGTACAGAGAAGGTCAGAAGGAGTTGCATTGTGTCTTTGTGGATTTAGAGAAAGCATATAACAGGGTGCCTAGAGATGAGTTGTGGTACTGTATGAGGAAGTCGGGAGTGTCAGAAAAGTATGTAAGAGTGGTACAGGATATGTACCAGGGTAGTGTGACAGCGGTGAGGTCTGTGGTGGGAGTGACGGATGCGTTTAAGGTGGAGGTGGGATTACATCAAGGATCAGCTCTGAGCCCTTTCTTATTTGCAATGGTGATGGACACATTGACAGACGAGATCAGAAAGGAGTTCCTGTGGACTATCATGTTTGCAGATGACATTGTGATCTGTAGTGAGAGTAGGGAACATGTGGAGGAGACCCTGGAGAGGTGGAGATATTCTCTAGAGAGAAGAGGAATGAAGGTCAGCAGGACTAAGACAGAATATATGTGTGTGAATGAGAGGGAGGATAGAGGAATGGTGAGGATGCAGGGAGTAGAAGTGGTGAAGGTGGATGAGCTTAAATACTTGGGATCAACAGTTCAGAGCAATGGCGAGTGTGGAAGAGAGGTGAAGAAGAGCATACAGGCAGGATGGAGTGGGTGGAGAAGAGTGTCAGGAGTGATTTGTGACAGATGAGTACCAGTAAGAGTGAAAGGGAAGGTCTACAAGAGGGTAGTGAGACCAGCTATGTTATATGGGTTGGAGACAGTGACATTGACAAAAAGGCAGGAGTCAGAGCTTGACGTGGCAGAGATGAAGATGTTAAGATTTGCACTGGGTGTGATGAGGATGGACAGGATTAGAAATAAGTATATTTGAGGGTCAGCCCAGGTTGGAAGGTTTGGAGATAAAGCCAGAGAGGCAAGATTATGTTGGTTTGAACATGTGCTGAGGAGGGATGCAGAGTATATTGGGAAAAAGATGCTAAGGATGAAGCTGCCAGGTAACAGGAAAAGAGGAAGGCCGAAGATAAGGTTTATGGATATGGTGAGAGAGGACATGCAGGTGGTTGGTGTGACAGAGCAAGATGCAGAGGACAGGAAGGAAATGGAAACTGGCGATCTGCTGTGGTGACCCCTAATGGGAGCAGCCGAAAGAAGAAGATATAACTAACTAATGCACACAAACGTATCTTCAAACCCTCCCTCGGCTCTTCTCTCGCTTCTACCCTCAAAATGCATCTGCCTGATAGACTTCTCAGGTCCAACAATCAGTACCTGCTAGAAGTCTATAAACCCACATGCAGTCCTGGTAAATTTCTATTGTTCTTCTCCCTAGCTAGACTCTGGAACTGTCTTCCACCTCACATCCATACCACCAACAACCAATCTGCCTTTAAGACTGTGCTCCACTCCCACCTCTCATCTCACTGGGAATGCTCATGCTCTCACCCTACCTGACTAGTCTCTATTTAACCTCTATGTCCCTGCTCTCCATCCCCTCATTTTTATTTTACTTCAGTCTTATCTTCCTCTCTCATTCATTCCCTATTGCTTCTGGCAAAATTATACACTAGTAAGGCAAAAGGACATTCTGATGATTACTTGCAACAAAACACAAAGCTGCTGGCATATAGATATGTTCTTACTTTCATTGTCATAGCAGTAAACAACAGATTGAAAAACAAATAATGCAACTGTTGTGTGACTGCATTTATTGTATCCATCAAACTTCTCAATCTCTTAGAGCAAGAAATCTGGACAAAGCCATAAATAATGGGGGGACAAAGGCACAAAAATAGGGACAGCTTTTAAATATTGGTCTTACCAACATACCATGTTGACAGAATAACAGGTTCTACATTAGCATGCATTTTCTAAAGGGTATGAAGTTTGAAACTTAAATGTGTGTCTCTATTTTTTTACTTAGTTCTCAATACTTTGCCAATGATTTGTCAGAAAACCAAAATTTTATGAGGAACAGACTAAAAATACGAGGCAAAAATCTGAACATTCTGTGAAAATCTGTACAGTTGAGAGGTACAATTGCTCCTGATCTTTAAAATTATTACTAGATAAAAACAACTTAGAGTAAAACACTACAAGAATTTCCTGGGCTACTACACACACAAATCACTCAGATGATTTCAAGTAGGGACTGAATGATGACAGTCTTCTATAAAGGTATATAGTACAAATACAGATGTGAAGTAAACTGGATAATTTCTCTTTTGCTCAGAGCAGTTGATTCTTTTGAAAGTTTCTTTATTCCAGTATTGAGAAGATGCTTAGATAATGAAATGTTTGCACTGTTAATAATTATGGGTTTGTTGGTGCCTTGAATTTATTACTAAGTTGTATTTTTGTCAGAGGAGTATTAGCTGTTTGCTGTCATGTACAAGAAGTGTTAAAATAAACCCCAGTGTTTACCAAACAGTTAGGTATAGGACATCAACGATGAAAGCCACCCCTGTGAAGGAAAAGCCATGTTTTTCTTTTCTTTTTCATTTTTCTGGTATTGTGCATAATGAATTTCACAAGGCATAGACAATAAATTTGGCACAGTTATGGAGATAATTGAATGTAACATGCTTTAGAAGAGTCCTGGCTTTAGTAGTTGTAGGCTAGCATTAGTATACATTTGACTTAATATGTTATGAGGTAAGCTCTATCAAAAAATGCATATTATGTACTATCCAGCCAGCAAAAACCTTGTCTTGCAAGAGATACTGTTGTATATCACACGAAGTTTGAAAAAGAACAGCCAAAACAGCCAATAAGTCAGCCATGAGCTCCAATACACATCACACGATGTGTTTAATGTCAAAAATAAAGTTAAAAACATCCACAGTTTAGCGCTTTTGTCTTTACTACAGAGACATAATCAGAACTATGAATGTAACACACACACACACACACACACACACACACACACACACACACACACACACACACACACACACACACACACACACACACAAGGCCAGTTAAGAACATGCAGCAAGGTAGACACATCCTGCAATGTCTATTGAGGCCTGTGGCTGACTTACTGGTTGTTTTGTCTTTGTTTCTTCCAGAAGTGGAATTCCACTCTTGCTTGTTTGTTTTGAAGTTTGAAAAAGATAATGACATATGATGTAATGTGATGCCTTTCCATATGCTATTTGCGGATCATTTTACAAATAATCCATGACCGAGTGTGAGCAATTCTTGGTATCTCCACCGCTAGCAATAAGATGGATGCACAATGGTGCAATCAAAACAAAACACAAGGTACAACTACAGCAAAATAAAGTAGGACAATAACCATCAGACAATATAATGCAAAGGAGCAACATAAAGCAATACATAATAACTAAGATAATGATAGATGTATAAAAACTGCTTATACATGTCAGATTCATACAACTATATCAGTATAATGGACAAGGTGGAATATTTAAGTATATTTATTGTGATATAATTCTCATAGACAAAATCAATTTGTTACGCATTATAAGCTTGTAATATGAAGACAGTATGAAATAGTAATACCGATATGTTAAGTGCAATATTATAACAATCAGGACATTGTCTAAAGACAGTAAGTATGAAATGACACGTTTCAGCTAGCAGGACGTCAACAGCATTTTCTAAATACTTGAATGCATTCTAATACTGGATACTCCAGTGTAGATGGCTGTGATGTGATAATTTGACATAAACTTGCAAATTAAATTGAACTACCATGATTCACTAGTGTGGGCCCATTTCATCAAAGCTGAACTTAAGTTCAAGTTCTTATTACTTTGCCCTTGTTATACACTACTCTACAGATCCCACTTCTTTTTAGTCCTCCGCTTCCTTCTAGAAAACATGTTTTCATGTTGATTTACTATAAAATTTAAAGAGACTGAATAAATGAGCTGTTCATCCAAGGCAATGCTTCATCTCCTCTCAGTGGTGTGCATTATTCTGTCCCTGTCATTATACTAACAGTCAGAAAGAGAGACACACTTCATTTTTTTATTTCTCTTCTATTTTGTGCTGTTTTTTCCAGAACAGGGTGAGTAATAAACTGTTTTTGATGGGATTATAGGTAGTGATGCAAGAGATTACCAATCTGCAAAATACTGGTGTTAGCTCTGGGAGCAGTTTGATTCCTCATGTGAGTACATGTTTTGATGTTATGTGTACTAAATGAAACAGATTATAAGAAACAAAGCAAACAGTTGTGTTTCAAGGAGCTGCATATCAAGTTATCATGGGGGAAATATTTAAACATATGAGAAAATCTAAGGAATGACAACCAATGCTTTTATGTAGCTGCTCAGTCTAACTCGTCACTGGGGTAGTGATAAATGTTTAAATAAAACGGGTAATGAAAGCTGTTATTATATATATACAGAAGTTCCTTACTTAGCTGAGTGCACTTCAGTAAATGCATTCACGATCCCATTGATCTTCTCAAACATAATGCTGCTTGTGCAAAGGTATGGTCACATTTAACAAGATTCTTTTAAGTGTGAGCAATCTGAAGGCTGGGTGCAGAGGATGTGATCAGTAGCTGTTTTAGATGAAAAATAAAGATAGCAGATGTGTGTTTATGAAAATGTATTCATTTATTTATTTTAATTTACATTTGTTTACCAGGAAAGTCCGATTGGAAAAGGTGTCCATTTTAAACAGAGGCCTGGAGAGAAAAGCTCCACATTAAAATAGTCTGAAATTTACACTGATAGTACAATTTTAGTTATCCAGAATTTCAAATACTTTCATTATGTACAGTGATGTAAAAAAAAAATATTACAATATATCATTTCAGCACAACATTTTTCAGTGATCTTGGATGACAATGCAGGGTGTAGCAGAAATCATTAACAAAATTTAGAATGCAAAGTATAACAGTAATCTTTGACAAGATTTTGATGAAATACTATCGTGGTAGTAGTACAGAGGTATTAGATATTCTGTAGCAATCAATACCAGATCATTGAGCTTGTTAGGTTAAAGGCTATTCTTATTTAAGTTGGGTTAGAGCAAGGGCATATCCAGGTTTTGTTCAAATGTGCGTTAAATGTTTTATTGTGTGTCACTAACTATGAATTATTTTCTTTGGAAAGTGAAGGTAACTAAAAGGTAACAGGGTCTCATTATTCTTTAGATGTTATAAGGGAGGAAGAGAGGATATATCACATCTCTAGACAAGCACTAATCAATCAACTACTAGGGGACATGTATTGTGTGAAGATTTATTCAAGCAGTATTGATCATATTACTGTTGTGTCTTCACCGGAGACGTGCTTGTGCAATACACATAGTGATACTATAACATTGTTAATTATATACTGGAACCTGTATAAACATTCAAGTTCAGGTTTGTTTAAAGTCTTTGTACAGGCACCTTACAATAGAATGGCATAAGGAAAAAAAAGAGCAAAAAATACAGGCAACCAGGACAAGACAGGATTCTTCTGTTAGGGCTGCAAGACACAGCATTATGAAAATGTAATACAAAATGAAGCGAGCCACACCATGACAATAAGAAGGCATACAATTCCCTAGCGTCAATAAAAGATGCAAGATATCACCCAGTAAAACGTTTTAATGTTAGCGCTTTCACAGCTCACAATGACTGCTTCATCAGACAAACTCATAGTAAAACACACTTCATATTTAAAAGACACTGACAACCAATGAATTTCATCATTCAATTAAAAACACAATAAAATCACATGGTAAAATGTAAAGGCAAACTTCATCCTGCATCAAAAAATAAAAACTAAATATTAACAAACCTAACTATAAACATTATTGCAAAACATATTTGATGCACATATTATAAAACTCATTTGGCTAAAGGTCTAGTATTAAGGGTAGTTTTTATACATATCTTAACATTAAGTCCACTGCCCCTATGAGCATGCATGCTAATAATCCAGTTTAACTCACTGGTCTCAACTCGATTACTAATATCATCACCCCGAGGTCCATGTGATATAACTTCTACAACCTGAATCTAAATGTGTGTGCTGGATTCTGACTTGACATGCTTGCCAAGGGCATTTGTCAAAATAGACTTATTAATACTGTAGATATGTTCCCTTTTGCGATCTCTCAACTGCTTATCTGTCTTCCCTATATAGAAAGAGCTACATTGCTGGCAAACAGCTAAGTACACTATGGAACTGGTGTTGCATGTGGAAACCAAACTAAAAATGACCTGTTTACCCATATTGTGATGTGAAAAAACCCCTGAACTATCTAAATGCTGGCACCAATTACATGATGTACATGGAAAAGTCCCAAACATGGGCATTGACTCCCCTCTAAGTTCATACGTCTTAGGATAACATAACATCCTTTTTAAATTTTTCTTATTTTTATAAGAATTGGTTTCTTACCAACTACTCGACTAACCTCATTATCTGATAGTAAAATCCCCCAATTCTTAATCATGACCCTTTCTATTTCCTTAATGTTAGTGGAATAAGTAACTGGTATCCAGAAATCTTGGACTACCTTACTAGATGTAGATTCCCAAGAGCCAATAGAAAAATATGGCTTATCATGGGTATTTCTTAAATCTGTAATGCCTGCTAGGATATCATCTACTTCTAGTACTTTATAACCCCTATCTTTGAACTTACCTTTTAATTTCTCAGTTTCTGTTCTAAAGTCAGAGTTCTTGGCATTCAATTGAGAAGCTCTCAGGCCTTGACCTTTAACTATATTTCTAAAAATATGTACTGGTTTTGTAGGTACCATCACCCACATGACTGACAGTTCCATCCAGGAAGTCTATACACTCCCTGGAATAATACATGGTAAACCTCAAAAAAGTGGTAGTGGAATTGAGGTAATCAAAAAAAGCATTCAAGGGTTCAAGTCCACCCTCCCAAACCAGGAAGAGGTCATCCACAAACTTCCGCTAAAACCTTATCTCTGGTTTGACCAAAGTGTACTGATCTTCCCAATTAGCCAAAATCATGTTGGCGTAGCTATTGGGACAAGACGTGCCCATAGCTACTCCATCTTTTTGTAAATAGTATTGGTCGCCATATGCAAAAACATTGTTCTCTAACACAAGCTCCATAAAAAGGCAAATAAGATCTACAAATTTTTCTGTAAAGTCACTACACCTGTCAAGATAATCCCTCAACATGCTGATACCTAGATGGTTTGGTATACATGTAAAGAGGGATTTGACATCCATGGTCACGAAAATTAATTCATTATTGGGTTCACAAGATGAAACAAAAGAATATAAATCATTCAGAAATTGTTTTGTATCCCTAAGCACATATGGATTCTTATCTAATATAGGTCTCAGTTGTTTCTCAATGTATATTGAGAGACCTTCAGTGCACCAGCCCCTGTCTGAGACTATGGGTCTAAAAGGGGGGGTTACATCGATCCTTGTGGACTTTGGGCAGACCTTGGATACTGGGTATCAGGGGTTTATCACATACAAAATACTTGTACATTTCCAAAGAAATATTACTTCCTAATAAACAATCCATAAGAGTATTATTAACTCTCTTAATCATTGAATCTATCTGTTCCCTAGTAACTTTAACATAGGTCTCAGTATCACCAAGCATGTTATTCATAGCTTGGTTATAAAAATCAAAGTCCATCACTACGACCAAGCCCCCCTTATCCGCTGGTCTTATAGATATAGTACTATAATGCATCAAACTCTGAAGGGCAGCCTGCTCATCTTTGGACAAATTTTGTGACTTTTCACATAGACCTCTATTGGTGAATAATGAATATATTTCATCCTCACAAATTCTCTCATAGACCTCTAATGTGGAATTCATATTCGGAATAAAACTACTAGGTTTCCTAAAAACAAAATTCTCATTTAAATCATTCACATTACTTGCCTTAAAATTAATTTTTAGCATTACATTTCTTGTGAAAGCTTTTAAATCAATCAATGAATCCATAAGCAAAGTTTTTTGTGTGGGTATGTAACTCATACCTCTATTTAACAATGTCTGTTCACTCTCTATTAAAGTTCTACTTGATATATTCCAAACTAGGGTGTTTTTGTCTTCTGCCACATGCATTTCAGTGACTGGCTCTGATGGTTGTCCAGAGTTAGTTTCCTTTTCATCCTTCCCCTGCTCTGCGAGCATTGTCTCACTTCTTTTATAGTTAATGGAAAAGGAAGACCATTGACATCAGCAGAATTAAATTGTTTGTAGGAATACCCAACATTCTGCTTCAGTGAGGTAGCACAAACAACTCCCACCTCCTTTACTTTCCTCCTAGCCCCTGAGTTGACAGGAAAAAACTCAACTGACTCAGTACTCTGCATGTATGTAGACGGCAATGCAGGATGTACTGATACATTTTTATTGCTTTCTTTCAAAATAGACACGCTCACAGAATGGGCGTCTGCGGCAACTTCTTCATGATCGAATGCTTGAGATGGAAACTGTCTCTCTCTTGCTTCTGCTATAGGCTGAACAATTGGCCGCTCTTTAGTTTTACAGTTACGTTGTTCATTCACTTGTATTCTATCGCCTGAATTGTGTGAGTCCATTCTAGGTGCATTCCTTGGCCTAGTGAACACACTGTTAGTCGAGAAATCATTAAGATCTCTATCTAGTTTCTTTTGCTTATAAAACAATAGCTTCCACTCAAACATCATAGTGGAATCTAAAATATGTCCCAGCTTAGTGTCAACAACATCCACAGGAAAAATAGAATACAAGTTGTTCTGAGTGGCTGAAATAGAATTGATTAACTGATCTTCTTCCGGTCAAAAAAAGTCTGTCAGGAGTCTCAGATAGTTGAAACTTAAATCTAAATTCAACTTCTGCTACTTAGACAGTAAATCAGAGTACAAATCCCCATATGTGGGCATGAACAATACCCTCAAGCCTCGAGGTATAATATGATACTCTAAACAAGCTTCATAGTGATACCTCTGAATTTGAAGTCGTTTCAGTTTAAACAGTTCATCTTCTAATTGAAAAAGCTGCTTGCGTAGCTCAACTGGGTCATACTCTAAGTCAGCAACATTATTGTCCATAAAACTCTTACCAGTCAACAAAGGATTAAGATCCTGGTTTAATACTTCCTTAAATCTTGTGGCAACATTCCCTTGTTCTTTGGAAAAAAGAACAGGATTGGATTCAATCTCCACGCCTTCCGCCATGGGTCCTTCCTGCTGCTTTCAAATCCAATAAAAGCAAAAAGTACAGGCAACCAGGACAAGACAGGGTTCTTCTGTTAGGGCTGCAAGACACAGCACTATGAAAATGTAATAAAAATGAAGTGAACCACACCACGACAATAAGAAGGCATACAATTCCACAGCGTCAATAAAAGATGCAAGATATCACCAATTAAAACGTTTTAATGTTAGCGCTTTCACAGTTCATAATGACTGCTTCATCAGACAAATTTATAGTAAAACACATTTCATATTTAAAGACATTGACAACCAATGAAGTTCATCATTCAATTAAAAACACAATAGAATCACATGGTAAAATTTAAAGGCAAACTTCATCCTGCATCAAAAAATAAAAACTCAGGGGCTAGGAGGAAAGCAAAGGAGGTCGGAGTTGTTTGTGCTACCTCACCGAAACAGAATGTTGGGTATTCCTACAAACAATTTAATTCCACTGATGTCAATGGTCTTCCTTTTCCGTTAACTATAAAAGAAGTGAGACAATGCTCGCAGAGCAGGGGAAGTATGAAAAGGAAACTAACTCTGGACAACCATCAGAGCCAGTCACTGAAACGCATGTGGCAGAAGACAAAAACACCCTAGTTTGGAATATATCAAGGAGAACTTTAACAGAGAGTGAACAGACATTGTTAAATAGAGGTATGAGTTACATACCCACACAAAAAACTTTGCTTATGGATTCATTGATTGATTTAAAAGCTTTCACAAGAAATGTAATGCTAAAAATTAATTTTAAGGCAAGTAATATGAATGATTTAAATGAGAATTTTGTTTTCAGGAAACCTAGTAGTTTTATTCCAAATATGAATTCCACATTAGAGGTCTATGAGAGAATGCGTGAGGATGAAATATATTCATTATTCACCAATAAAGGTCTATGTAAAAAGTCACAAAATTTGTCTAAAGATGAGAGGCTGCCCTTGAGAGTTTGGTGCATGATAGTACTATATCTATAAGACCAGCGGATAAGGGGGGCTCAGTCGTAGTGATGGACTTTGATTTTTATAACCAAGCTATGAATAACATGCTTGGTGATACTGAGCCCTATGTTAAAGTTACTAGGGAACAGACAGATTCAATGATTAAGAGAGTTAATAATACTCTTATGGATTGTTTATTAGGATGTAATATTTCTTTGGAAATGTATAAGTATTTCATATGTGATAAACCCCTGATACCCAGTATCCAAGGTCTGCCCAAAGTCCACAAGGATCGATGTAACCCCCCTTTTAGACCCATAGTCTCAGTGCACTGAAGGTCTCTTAATATATGTTGAGAAACAACTGAGACCTATATTAGATAATAATCCATATGTGCTTAGGGATACAAAACATTTTCTGAATGATTTATATTCTTTTGTTTCGTCTTGTGAACCCAATAATGAATTAATTTTAGTGACCATGGATGTCAAATCCCTCTTTACATGTATACCAAACCATCCAGGTATCAGCATGTTGAGGGATTATCTCGACAGGTGTAGTGACTTTACAGGAATATTTGTAGAACTTACTTGCCTTTTTATGGAACTTGTGTTAGAGAACAGTGTTTTTGCATATGGTGACCAATACTATTTACAAAAAGATGGAGTAGCTATGGGCATGTCTTGTGCCAGTAGCTATGCCAACATGATTTTGGCTAATTGAGAAGAGCAGTATATGTTAGTCAAACCTGAGATAAGGTTTTATCGAAGGTTTGTGGATGACCTCTTCCTGGTTTGGGAGGGTGGACTTGAACCCTTGAATGCTTTTTTGGATTACTACAATTCCACTACCAATTTTTTGAGGTTTACCATGTCTTATTCCAGGGAGTGTATAGACTTCCTGGATGGAACTGTCAGTGATGTGGGTGATGGTACCTACAAGACCAGTATATATCGGAAACAGTGTAGTAAGAATGCTTATTTACACAGGAAGAGCATGACCCCCCCCCCCATATTTTTAGAAATATAGTTAAAGGTCAAGGCCTGAGAGCTTCTCGATTGAATGCCAAGAACTCTGACTTTAGAACAGAAACTGGGAAATTAAAAGCTAAGTTCAGAGATAGGGGTTATAAAGTACCAGAAGTAGATGCTATCCTAGCAGGCATTACAGATTTAAGAAATACCCATGGTAAGCCATATTTTTCTACTGGCCCTTGGGAATCTACATCTAGTAAGGTAGTCCAAGATTTTCGGATACCAGTTACTTATTCCACTAACATTAAGGAAATAGAAAGGGTCATGATTAAGAATTGGGGGATTTTACTATCAGATAATGAGGTTAGTCGAGTAGTTGGTAAGAAACCGACTTTCATTTATAAAAATAAGAAAAATTTAAAAAGGATGTTATGTTATCCTAAGAAGTATGAACTTAGAGGGGAGTCAATGCCCAGGTTTGGGACTTTTCCATGTACATCATGTAATTGGTGCCAGTATTTAGATAGTTCAGGGTTTTTTTCACATCCCGATACAGGTAAACAGGTAATTTTTAGTTTGGTTGCCACATGCAACACCAGCTCCATAGTGTACTTAGCTGTTTGCCAGCAATGTAGCTCTTTCTATATAGGGAAGACAGATAGGCGGTTGAGAGATCGCATAAGGGAACATATCTACAGTATTAATAAGTCTATTTTGACAAATGCCCTTGCCACGCCTGTCAATCAGAATCCAGCACACACATTTAGATTCATGGTTGTAGAAGTTATATCACATGGATATCGGGGTGGTGATATTAGTAATAGAGTTGAGACCAGTGAGTTAAACTGGATTATTAGGATGGGTGCTCATAGGGGCAGTGGACTTAATGATAAGATTTGTATAAAACCTGCCCTTAATAATAGACCTTTAGCCAAGTGAGTTTTATAATATGTGCATCAAATATGCTTTGTAATAATGTTTATAGTTTGGTTAGTTAATGTTTAGTTTTTATTTTTTGATGCAGGATGAAGTTTGCCTTTACATTTTACCATGTGATTCTATTGTGTTTTTAATTGAATGATGAACTTCATTGGTTGTCAGTGTCTTTTAAATATGAAGTGTGTTTTACTATGAGTTTGTCTGATGAAGCAGTCATTGTGAACTGTGAAAGCGCTAACATTAAAACGTTTTACTTGGTGATATCTTGCATCTTTTATTGACATTGTGGAATTGTATGCCTTCTTATTGTCATGGTGTGGTTCGCTTCATTTTTTGTTACAAAAAAAAGAAGAGAAAACAAGCATACGTTTTTTATTCCCTCAGCCATTGGGGAGAAGGTTTCAGAGAACTGCAGTTTAATAACTAAATGGTCTGTTATCAGAAGTCACTAAAACATGCACTGTGCACATCCAGAAACCCCACCAAAGTAGAGCAAATGGTGCAAATTGGAAAGTAGAGTTCCAGAACCTACTTAAATTATGGAGGACCTAAATTATGTAAGCCTAAATAACCAGCAGCAGGACTTTAATGATACAGTATTGAACTGTCAGCCAGGGTAGACACTGAGAAACCGTAGTAACTGGTACATAACTCAGAGTAATAGAGGTCTGCATCAACAGAAGAACATTAAGTTCACTGTTAGGGATAGCCATACAAAGCAATCAGGACAGGAAGATGCAAAGGCATGACCTCTCATTTCTTCTCTGCTAAGCAGGTGCTTGATGCTTGAGATATTATGAAGGTGAACCCAGAATAATTTTACTATAGATAGCACCTGGTTCCATAATATAATCTGTTATCAATCACCATGTCAAGATTTTAACCTTCTTCAAAAAACATCATATAACAATCTTATATATAGCAAATGACTTAGGGGCTGAACACTTAAGATAAAATGGATAGTGATGCCAATGGTCTTGGCCCTGTTAAGCATCAAGTGGGTTGGCTGCCATCTGATGCATTCTAAGTATCTACTTAATGAATATGTAGAAACACTTTGTCCTAATTAAACAGAGGCAATGCTGAGCAATGTAGTTATTATGTAATGCTGAATATTGTATTTATTATGTTTTCTTTTCTTATCTGTTACACATAAATCTTCATTATATGACTGTATCAAGGGGCAGATGAATGTCTGAACATACTTTGCTATGTGTTTACTTAAGGGGTACCTAATGAAAAAAGTATCACATTGGAAACATATTTGTAAATGCACACATGTATATGTTGCAGTATACAGATAGTATCTGTCCTACACAACTGTGATATTTCAGATTATTGTCTCAGTCATCTGGCAGATTATTTTATCACATTTGCTAATATGTACTTGCTGATTGTCATTTGCTGGACTGGAAACCACCGATGATCACAAGTTTTCAACATACTGATGATCACTCTGTTTTTTTCAGAAACTAGAAATATTTTTGGTCAAAAAATTATTCACCAATAAAGGTCTATGTAAAAAGTCACAAAATTTGTCCAAAGATGAGAGGCTGCCCTTGAGAGTTTGATGCATGATAGTACTATATCTATAAGACCAGCGGATAAGGGGGGCTTGGTCGTAGTGATGGACTTTGATTTTTATAACCAAGCTATGAATAACATGCTTGCTGATACTGAGCCCTATGTTAAAGTTACTAGGGAACAGACAGATTCAATGATTAAGAGAGTTAATAATACTCTTATGGATTGTTTATTAGGATGTAATATTTCTTTGGAAATGTATAAGTATTTTGTATGTGATAAACCCCTGATACCCAGTATCCAAGGTCTGCCCATAAGTCCACAAGGATCGATGTAACCCCCTTTTTAGACCCATAGTCTCAGTGCACTGAAGGTCTCTTAATATATGTTGAGAAACAACTGAGACCTATATTAGATAATAATCCATATGTGCTTAGGGATACAAAACATTTTCTGAATGATTTATATTCTTTTGTTTCGTCTTGTGAACCCAATAATGAATTAATTTTAGTGAACATGGATGTCAAATCCCTCTTTACATGTATACCAAACCATCCAGGTATCAGCATGTTGAGTGATTATCTCGACAGGTGTAGTGACTTTACAGGAAAATTTGTAGAACTTATTTGCCTTTTTATGGAACTTGTGTTAGAGAACAGTGTTTTTGCCTATGGCGACCAATACTATTTACAAAAAGATGGAGTAGCTATGGGCATGTCTTGTGCCAGTAGCTATGACAACATGATTTTGGCTAATTGAGAAGAGCAGTATATGTTAGTCAAACCAGAGATAAGGTTTTATCGAAGGTTTGTGGATGACCTCTTCCTGGTTTGGGAGGGTGGACTTGAACCCTTGAATGCTTTTTTGGATTACCACAATTCCACTACCAATTTTTTGAGGTTTACCATGTCTTATTCCAGGGAGTGTATAGACTTCCTGGATGCAACTGTCAGTGATGTGGGTGATGGTACCTACAAGACCAGTACATATCGGAAACAGTGTAGTAAGAATGCTTATTTGCACAGGAAGAGCATGCACCTCCCCCCATATTTTTAGAAATATAGTTAAAGGTCAAGGCTTGAGAGCTTCTCGATTGAATGCCAAGAACTCTGACTTTAGAACATAAACTGGGAAATTAAAAGCTAAGTTCAGAGATAGGGGTTATAAAGTACCAGAAGTAGATGCTATCCTAGCAGGCATTACAGATTTAAGAAATACCCATGGTAAGCCATATTTTTCTACTGGCCCTTGGGAATCTACATCTAGTAAGGTAGTCCAAGATTTTCGGGTACCAGTTACTTATTCCACTAACATTAAGGAAATAGAAAGGGTCATGATTAAGAATTGGGGGATTTTACCATCAGATAATGAGGTTAGTCGAGTAGTTGGTAAGAAACCGACTTTCATTTATAAAAATAAGAAAAATTTAAAAAGGATGTTATGTTATCCTAAGAAGTATGAACTTAGAGGGGAGTCAATGCCCATATTTGGGACTTTTCCATGTACATCATGTAATTGGTGCCAGTATTTAGATAGTTCAGGGTTTTTTTCACATCCCGATACGGGTAAACAGGTCATTTTTAGTTTGGTTGCCACATGCAACACCAGCTCCATAGTGTACTTAGCTGTTTGCCAGCAATGTAGCTCTTTCTATATAGGGAAGACAGATAGCCGGTTGAGAGATCGCATAAGGGAACATATCTACACTATTAATAAGTCTATTTTGACAAATGCCCTTGCCACGCCTGTCAATCAGAATCCAGCACACACATTTAGATTCATGGTTGTAGAAGTTATATCACATGGATATCGGGGTGGTGATATTAGTAATAGAGTTGAGACCAGTGAGTTAAACTGGATTATTAGGATGGGTGCTCATAGGGGCAGTGGACTTAATGATAAGATTTGTATAAAACCTGCCCTTAATAATAGACCTTTAGCCAAGTGAGTTTTATAATATGTGCATCAAATATGCTTTGTAATAATGTTTATAGTTTGGTTAGTTAATGTTTAGTTTTTATTTTTTGATGCAGGATGAAGTTTGCCTTTATATTTTACCATGTGATTCTATTGTGTTTTTAATTGAATGATGAACTTCATTGGTTGTCAGTGTCTTTTAAATATGGTGTGTTTTACTATGAGTTTGTCTGATGAAGCAGTCATTGTGAACTGTGAAAGCGCTAACATTAAAATGTTTTACTTGGTGATATCTTGCATCTTTTATTGACATTGTGGAATTGTATGCCTTCTAATTGTCATGGTGTGGTTCACTTCATTTTTTGTTACAAAAAAAAGAAGAGAAAAAAAAAAGAGCAAACATACGTTTTTTATTCCGTCAGCCATTGGGGGAGAAGGTTTCAGAGAACTGCAGTTTAATAACTAAAGGGTCTGTTATCAGAAGTCACTAAAACATGCACTGTGCACCTCCAGAAACCCCACCAAAGTAGAGCAAATGGTGCAAATTGGAAAGTATAGTTCCAGAACCTACTTAAATTATGGAGGACCTAAATTATGTAAGCCTAAATAACCAGCAGCAGGACTTTAATGATACAGTATTGAACTGTCAGCCAGTGTAGACACTGAGAAACTGTAGTAACTGGTACATAACTCAGAATAATAGAAGTCTGCATCAGCAGAAGAACATTAAGTTCACTGTTAGGGATAGCCAGACAAAGCAATCAGGACAGGAAGATGCAAAGGCATGACCTCTCATTTCTTCTCTGCTAAGGAGGTGCTTGATGCTTGAGATATTATGAAGGTGAACCCAGAATAATTTTACTATAGATAGCACCTGGTTCCATAATATAATCTGTTATCAATCACCATGTCAAGATTTTAACCTTCTTCAAAAAACATCATATAACAATCTTATATATAGTAAAGGACTTAGGGGCTGAACACTTAAGATAAAATGGATAGTGATGCCATTGATCTTGGCCCTGTTAAGCATCAAGTGGGTTGGCTGCCATCTGATGCATTCTAAGTATCTACTTAATGAATATGTAGAAACACTTTGTCCTAATTAAACAGAGGCAATGCTGAGCAATGCATTTATTATGTAATGCTGAATATTGTATTTATTATGTTTTCTTTTCTTATCTGTTACACATAAATCTTCATTATATGACTGTATCAAGGGGCAGTTGAATGTCTGAACATACTTTGCTATGTGTTTACTTAAGGGGTACCTGATGAAAAAAGTATCACATTGGAAACATATTTGCAAATGCACACATGTATATGTTGCAGTATACAGATAGTATCTGTCCTACACAACTGTCATATTTCAGATTATTGTCTCAGTCATCTGGCAGATTATTTTATCACATTTGCTAATATGTACTTGCTGATTGTCATTTGCTGGACTGGAAACCACCGATGATCACAAGTTTTCAACATACTGGACATTTTTTTTGTCAGTCACTCAAGAGTCAAAATCTGCCTATAATATAACCAGCTGGAGTTTTCTTAAACACAAGCAGAGTTTTAAAAGCTATCAATCATGTCCTATTAAAAAATAAAAATCTCAATAAGCACACCCCCGGATTTATGAAGCTCAGCGCAAGGACAGCGGTAGGCTTGTGCAGACAGTGTGGCTTGAAGATGGCGCAGTAGTGCCAAATACATATTAATGAAGGTGCGCTGCTGACAGCCACATGCACAGGAAAGGAGCGCAAGTGCATAGGGCATGTCGAAGTGCCGCACGGAGGCATAGAAATGGCAGCTGTTGACATGCAACCTAAAATGCTTGCATATAACAAGTTGCAAGATAGTAATCACATCTGTCAGTGTCCGTGGGTACTGAAACGTATGCAAAGCATGCAAGAAAGTACCTGCGAACACAAAGTGAAGAAGAAAACACAAATGCATGGTAGGGAATAACTGGTCCCTATCCCACAAACAAATGACATGGAAGACTGTATGGCCATAGTCCAACTCAGTGTAGATAACCATACCAAGTGGAAGTGAAACGCATCATATGTTAGCTAGCCACCAGTAGGTACATCCAGCCCAATGGTGAGGGTCACCAGCTGACTCATAATGTGAGGGAGGGTACACAGCTGGGCAGATGTGTCCATAACAAAATACACGAGAAATGTAGATATCTAGTGACCGTATGTCCGAATCATATCCCACAAGGCATGTAATAGTCACATACAAAAGGTATGTCCATATGTCACATACCAAATGTGATAGGAAATAGAATAAGCATGTAAACAAAACAGAAAGAGCATATAAACAGCTACAACAATAAGGACACATGTAGGCTGAAAGGAACAGTATTATTCGTACCGTCGACAAGGATTACCACCTGTCCCACTTTGCGAGCGACAGTCCCTCTTTGGGCAGCTGTGTCCTGACAAAAACTTGTAAAAATGGCAAATGTCCTGAGATTATAGGACAAAATTATTCCCTATACATTATGTAATAGTTGCATTAAACAGTTTTTCTGTATCTGAATTACATAAAGGTTATAAGAAACAGAATAAGCAACTAAAATGCTACAAGAATAAGCTTTTATATAGGCAAGAATTTTAAGTTCTATCCTGTGTACTGACCATGGGTATGTGTCGGCCTGTAAAATGTGATGTTTGTACCAAAAATGTCCCAATTTGGCCAATTGAAAAGGTGGCAACCCTACCGTCGACTGTGGGAAGGTGTTGTCCACTACAGTCGGATATGTGTACGGAAGATATCCCATCCTGGACATAGGAAAAGGTGGCATCCAACCAATGAGTACAAAAGGCTGCCAAAATCCAGAAGTCAACGGTACAAGCCGAACTTGTCAGGATGTGTCACAGTCGAACGGGTAGTACCCGGGAATACCAACCATGTAATGAAAGTTAAGTATGTATAGGCATGTACCTATGTGCATGAGGTATAGCATGTGGAAAGCAAATATGGCAGGGTAGTCCACACAACCATACAGGTACCTGACACATGTAGGGTATTCAATGTGTTACTCTGGCTGTGTCATGGGCCAGCAACCAAAGCAGTGATGTACGGGGTGTGAGGAATCTGTGTGTGTAGGGTGGATGGGTAATGGTACAATCCTCCAAGGCGATACTGTGTCGTATGCAGAATAGGTGAACCAGAGGTGTATGAGGGAGCAGCGGGTGAAGCTGAAAGAAACACAAACACATGTATAAACAGCTGCAATACAAGCAGACAGGCCTTACTGTAGAACACAATCCCACAAACATATGAATATTGAAATGTGCGATACAAATGTATAGATATGTCACAGGCACATACCCACAGATTGGTCCTGATGGAACTGGCCATAACAAATGCAACACACCTGGATGCATAATGGACAACCCAGCATCCCCTCCACATCACACAACCCACTCCCATACCTGAACGTCCACCAAATTCAGCCGTACTTGGCCTACTGGTTTGGTGCAGCCACAGCTACACATTGTGACCACTACGCATATGTAGTAGGTAGTGTCTCCCTAGGCGGTTGCAGGATTGCACACTATGTATCCCTTGCATATAAAGCCCTCAGCACATTTTCGTAACTCCAAAAAGATGTTCGTTATTTCGCTTGCTGTGGATCGGTCCAATTCTTGGATATCCCTCATGGGATATGTAACCTGTGTAAACATTAGAATGGAAGACACGAAGTGCAGTCCTGTAGATATCTGGACAGAAAGTAGAATGCATATAAATGAGTCAGAACACCAATAATATAGTGGTTACAGCATCATCAACGGAGCGGAATCAGTCCCCGGTTCAATCCATTTACTGTTAAATAAAACACAGCAGCAGACAGCACAAAAACTTGAAATTTCAGCCACCGTTATAGATTAAGCCTAAATGTTGCCTTAAAGAGTAATTTAGTATTTCATATTAATAATTAGCAATTAATTCAACTAACACTTAATAATTAAAAAACTATTTGCAACAACTATAAAATAACACAAAATTAATCGAAATTCTTTAATGTTCGTGCAAATGAAAAGCTTATTATGATTCATATTTATTTTTCATTAGAAAAAACACAGAATATAAAATTTTTTTTTCTTATGTTCAAATCGTCAATTTGAGCTCGTAATGAATTGTGGTCATTTTCGTTAGTTAACATGGCGAGGTCTCTTTAACATGCTTCTCTTCATCTTTATCACATTTTAAATATTCTCTTCCATTAAATTTTTATTGCATATATTTCTTTGCTGTCTTATTCTCACAATATAAAAAACCTTTTAATATTTTATTGTATTGAAATATTAATCCCATTGATATAATTGATATAAAAAACAGACCTAAAGAATTGATAATAAATAATGTGAAACGTTTGGGTACAAGTTCTTGTGACAAGTGTTCTATTTGCCAATATTTGGTACCCACGTTTCATTATATCAATGGGAAAAAGTTTCAAACACAGGGTTATTTTTCTTGCACAACTAAAGGTATTATATATGCAATAAAATGTTCTTGTAATTCTTTTTATATTGGTGAAAGCAAGAGAAGTTTGGGTGAAAGAATTAAAGAGCATGTTAGGGACATAAAAAATAAAAAAAAAGATTAGCCCTGTAGGAGAACATTTTAATTCAGTTCACAAGGGTAAATTTGACAGTTTACAAGTAACAGTACTGGAACATATTTCTGTGTATTTTTCTAATGAAGATTTACTAAAATATTTATTAAGAAAAAAATAATCTATTTTCATAATGAAATATAATACTTTGTAACCGATTGGACTGAACAAAGAATGTCATTGGCAAAGTTTTATTTAATTTTTGTTATAACAGTTTTAAAATGAAGTTGTTTTTGCTTTAAAAAAATGTTTCAAATAGTTAATTGATTAATTAGTTTTAATTGAATATAAATTACTATGCTTAGAGTGAGCATTTTACTTTGTAAAGGCTAGTGTGGCCAAAGTGCTAGGAGTTTTACTTGTGAAGTTTACACTGTGCTGTGTTTTATATTGTACAAATGCTGTGGAATTAAACAGATTTTTATCTGTGTACCAGCAGTTTTTATTGGCGAAATTTTTATTGTACTTCATATCATCGTATTGTGGTGGAATTTACAGATTTCTATACAGAACGAGTATCGCTGGTTATTTGGCTGTGGTAATACAGACTTTTTTTCTTGTTGAGTGGTTTTTGGAACAACATGGCCAGTGACTCTTTTTCATCTTTGCCCCATGTTTTTCAAGAAGCGGGGTTGGAATTTACCCATAGAAATGAAACTGTCAATGTTTCTAATGATTCAAGAACTGTGACCAACAGTGGCGAGGAGGTTAATAATCAACAAAACAATGGTCCAGTACAACAGCAATTTAACAACCGGAATAATGTGTATAAAAAATGGGAAGAATCAAGGCTTAGTACAACTATTAACCCCTTTGCATCAGTGGGCAACCGGACTGAATTGTCTACTTCTCCTGCAGCTCAAGAACTTTGTTGCCAATTAGAAAAGTTATTGTTTAAAGAAATGGCTACATTTTACAATTTGAATAGTTTAACAAGATATCAGGAACTACAAATAACACCTAGAGGGCTGAGAGCTATTAAAAGTCCTTCGACTCCATTTGAACTAACGGAGGAGCAGGAACAAAGGTTCCATGATAGATGGATTGCTGCGGCCCACAGGTGCAGTATGGAATGGGTAGCCATTCTAATAGAAAGAGACAACTACAAAAGAAATAAAATCTTGGAAGAAACTAAGAAAATGTGTGAGGAAGTGGTAAAGACAACATCAGATTCGGCATTGGAGACTTTTTTGACGAATATCAACGATAGTCTAGCTTCCTATGAGAAGAAACTGATACAAAGAAAAAAGAACAAATTGCAACGAGACTTGCGTGATTATGAGAAGAAGAAGGCTTTTATTTTGTCATCCAATTCTCAATCCAAGCGACGCAAAGTGAGTTTTCAAAATCAGAAAACCCAGGGTCAACAAAACAATTACAATGCATATTCTGCAGAAAGTGGAGCATCTTCTTTAGAAGAAGAAGAACATGCTGATAAAGAATATCCCCCTCTACCCAGACCTGGCGATACAGAATCTTTTCAATCTATTTTCGAGGGCCAGGCACAGTGGAATATGGCATGAGAAAAAGAGGGTGGCAGAGACATGTTAACAACAGGGACCAGGGCCAAGGCCCATATAAACAAAGTAGATGGACTCATTGAACAGGTATTGCATAAAGTAGTTAATTTAAGAACAGACCATGATACATTAGATTCCTATATAATTAATTTATCCAATTATGAATTTGACAATGATGAAATGTCTGTCTTACAGAAAGGGTTAAAATTTATCCCAACTGTTTTTCCTAGAGTGCATGAACTTAAAGTGGAAATTTTTAGATTAATTCAGAAGATGCACTTGAAAGAATATTTTTATAACAGTGAATTACATCATATGAGTTTGACAGATGAAATTTCTGATTCATCTAGTGATAGTAGTTTTTATTGATGTAATTCAGATATAGAGAACAATGCATATACTTTATTAGATACAAGTAAGATATCAATTAAGAGTACATTTATGCCACCGTTCAAGAATGTCAATATTTTAAAGTTCAATAATGCTATGAATTTAGTGATTGAAAAAGAGTTATATGAATTTGACAACATAAGCAAGTGTTATAATTTAACAAAGAATGAATGGAATAAGCTGAATAAGCTTGGAAAAAATGACAATAGAGTTTTCAAACCTTCTGATAAGGGGGGTAAATTAGTTGTAATGAATTCTGCTATGTATTATGAAATGTGTATGCAACATTTGAATAATGTAGAAGTTTATAAGCAGGTGGATATTATTGTTTTTGAACAAGCTCAAAAAGAATTTCAAGCACTAATTAACAAAGGAGGGAGGTTGCATTATTTTTTAACCTCAGAAGCAACTAAAAAATTTATCAATAAGGAAAACACAGTTGCAAGATTCTTCTGTGTGCCAAAAATTCATAAGAATTTACGACATCCCCCAGGGCATCCTATAGTTTCGGCTATGGAATATTTTACACACAATATAGGATGTCTTTTACATGAAGTGTTGCTCAAGGAAGTAATTAAACTTCCTTCATATATAAAAGATACTTTTGACTTTTTGGACAGAATAAAAAAGCTGATATGGTTAAGAAATATGTACTTCATAGTTATAGATGTAACCAGTCTATATACTAATATTCAGCATAAATATGGACTGGAAACTATACAATTTTTTTAGGAGACAATCCCAGAACAGAATATATTAAAGAGTTAGTGCATTTTTGTTTGAATAATAATATATTTGAGTTTGACGGAAATCTTTATCAACAGAAACAAGGCACAGCTATGGGGCCAGCATTTGCCCCCATGTATGCCAATATGTTTATGGGATTTATGGAAAATACTCATATATATATATATATGTATATATATATATATATATATATATATGTATATATAGAAGTAATTTTTTTCAGAAATATGTTAAATATTATTTTAGGTTTATAGATGACCTTATTTTTATATGTTATGAAGGTAGGGAACAAGTAGCACAGGTTTTGGATTTTTTGAATAATAATAAATGTGGTATTAAATATGACCAAGTGCAAGTTGATACGAAAGTTAATTTTCTTGATGTTACAGTTGAAGGAATAAATAATGAGAGAATTAGAACTAGTATACATAGAAAGTTTGATCAACAAAATTTAATGTTACAGGTGACTAGCTGTCATTCACCATATACCTTGGCTTCTATTCTGTATGGAGAATTATTAAGAATGAGGAGGCTATGTAGTGATATTAATGATTCTAAAGAGGAAGCAATAAAAACAATGAGAATGTTTCTAGATAAAGGGTATGATGAACAAAATATAGTGGATAGTTATATAAAAATTTATGAAAATTATAATATTAATAGATCGACGAAAAATAATGTTTACAAAGTCAATGCCAATTTAACAAAAGATAATAATAGTATGTTTTTTGTTACTAAGTATACAGTTTTTTCAGAAAGATTTAATAAGATATTAAAACAATATTGGAGAATAATCAAGAGACAAATACATAGCTTGTCTGATATAGATTTGAGAATATCTTATCACAGGGGACGTAATATACAAGATTTTATTGTACATAGTAGATATAACAGACCTAAAGAATTGATAATAAATAATGTGAAAAGTTTGGGTACAAGTTCTTGTGGCAAGTGTTCTGTTTGCCAATATTTGGTACCCACGTTTCATTATATCAATGGGAAAAAGTTTCAAATGCAGGGTTATTTTTCTTGCACAACTAAAGGTATTATATATGCAATAAAATGTTCTTGTAATTGTTTTTACATTGGTGAAAGCAAGAGAAGTTTGGGTGAAAGAATTAAAGAGCATGTTAGGGACATAAAAAATAAAAAAATGATTAGCCCTGTAGGAGAACATTTTAATTCAGTTCACAAGGGTAAATTTGACAGTTTACAAGTAACAGTATTGGAACATATTTCTGTGTATTTTTCTAATGAAGATTTACTAAAATATTTATTAAGAAAAAAATAATCTATTTTCATAATGAAATATAATACTTTGCAACCGATTGGACTAAACAAAGAATGTCATTGGCAAAGTTTTATTTAATTTTTGTTATAACAGTTTTAAAATGAAGTTGTTTTTGCTTTAAAAAAAGTGTTTCAAATAGTTAATTGATTAATTAGTTTTAATTGAATATAAATTACTATGCTTAGAGCGAGCATTTTACTCTGTAAAGGCTAGTGTGGCCGAGGCACTAGGAGTTTTACTTGTGAAGTTTACACTGTGCTGTGTTTTATATTGTACAAACACTGTGGAATTAAACAGATTTTTATCTGTGTACCAGCAGTTTTCATTGGCGAAATTTTTATTGTGCTTCATATCATCGTATTGTGGTGGAATTTACAGATTTCTATACAGAACGAGTGTCGCTGGTTATTTGGCTGTGGTAATACAGACTTTTTTTCTTGTTGAGTGGTTTTTGGTACAGCACATATAATTTTAAAGTGTAATGAATGCATCTGTGCTGTAAAGACATTTAAATATGTAAAGGTGAATGTGTGTTTCGCATATGTCCGTTAACCGGATTACAGATATTTTACTTTTACCGTCACAATTAATAAAGCCCACGTAAGCACAAAGACTTAGTAAACATATATAAGCCACAATAAGGATATGCAAGTGCACCTGTGCATGTGTAATCACCTCACAGCATAGCAAATGAATTCTGTTTTCTACATGTTATTTATATATCTATATATGGATATATATATTTGCGTATAGATATATATCCACAGACTTAAACTAAATAAATATATGAAATAAAGAATGTACAGACATATATATATATATATATATATATATATATATATATATATATATATATATATACGCACACACACAATACATTAATTGCTATATACATAACAAACATATAAACACATGTCCTTGTAGATATAACACATGTACATACATAGGTTATGTCATAGCTATTATGGATAGACATACAGACATGCAAGAAAGGTAAATACACTGCTGCTTTCCAAACCATTGCCCGGAAAGTACCAGTGTGCCAGATCTGCAAGTTCTACTCTTTAAATATGGATATAGGTGTCCTTTGCAGGACCCCAAAAATTGATCCACTATAGGCACCGTCCTGTAATGATTGAAGCAAAGAAAGTCACATCCACAGCTACAATATAGCTGTACACACAACAGTAGCTTGTGCAAGGGTAATAACACATGGGTTGACAGAATGTATGACATATCTCCCGATACGCAGAGAGTGGATAGTGCTTAGAAGTGTCTTCATACTTTATTATCGCTCACATTAAATATGTCTTATGACTACTGTGGAGGGGTGTCAGGTATGGGAATCATGGGTATGCAATAATGGGCGTAGGTGCCTAGGTGCTGGTTGGCACAGATTTATTAGGTCCGCCCCATGGGAGTGATTAATATTCCTATGTGGGTATAGCACACGCCTATATCTTCCAAAAATGAAGAACCCATCTACTGGATATTGTGTAACCCATTGGGGGAAGACGTAGGGACTTATATCAGTGTCATGTAAGCGATTATCATGGACGTACATGCGTACAAATAAGATGGTAACCATACCTCTCAACCTTTCAGAATAAGACATCTGGACAAAGGCATATTAAAATAAGTACAAATAGGGACTATTTTAAATATTCCTCTTACAAAGTTAGAATGTTGATAGAATAATGGATTATTCATTAGTATGAATGTTTTGAGGGTTATTAATTATAAAATTCTAATGTCTGTCATTATTATCTAACCTCACAGTCCTTAATGACTTGCCACTAATTTGCCAGAAAGGCACAATATTATGAAAAAAGGAACAAAATTATAAGTCTAAGTTCGGGACATTTACCCAAAATGTGTACAGTGGAGAGGTATGAAGGTAACTCTGTCCTAAATAAATGTACAGAACTAGTGATATTAGGTGGACAGGTGTGAAGAAAGACGTGATGACAAATGACAAAACATGTATAAGTCAAAAGCATGTACCTTGATAAATGTGAATGAATACTTATGCCCTGTGATAGTCAATGTGGAAGGTTAATAGAAACAAAATAAATGTGTCCCTCAGGGTGTTATGCAGTGTACAGTGTTCAGTCTCCCACACTCGCGTGTGAGTTCTGCCACTGACGGAAAGCGCAAATACCAGCGAACACATAAGGTAGATGATAGCATAATATGTTTTGATTAGCAACTGTTGGCCTTTGTGAGGAACACAACACTCTGGGCGGTGTGTCCTGCAAAAGGAATGTAATGGCATCTGGCCTGTGATTTCTTCTTGTGTGTAGTGGTGTAATAAAATGATATATCTTGTATCAGAAACAGATACATGTTATAGGAAACAGTATTATCGACTATACTACTACAAGAAAAATCTGAAGGTATGAAAAGCGCTGAGGTAGTCAGTTTAGTATTGACCGCAGGTATGTGTTGACTTGTCAAATGTCACAGCTGTATATATAGTACCTATAGGGCTGTCACCTTTAGAAATGATGAAAGTAGGTGCTGCTCTGTAGAAATGTCAGACGTAGCAGGTCAAAACATACTTACAGCCATACATACTCCACAAATAGACATATTAGCACACAGCAAAGCTTAGGCCAGGATTCATGGAGCTTTGGCGGTGGTAAGTAGAGTAAGAGTAGAGCAAGGCAAGATGACTGCCAAGCTATTCAGCAATATCCTGTAGGGGCGTGTAAGACAGCCCCTAAAACGAACGTTGCATGGACAATGTTAGGATATGCAAATTACCCCATTTGTAGATGAAAGCTATGCAAATGATGTAAATCTGCAATGCATGAAACAGTAAGCTGTCCGTGCAAGAGTAGAGTTATGTGCAGAAATGTACCCGGATGTTAACCGAGTTACGTTCTGCAAGTAGCTAAACGGAGCAATGTCAGCTGCAAATAAAGGGTGAATTTAGTTGAAGAAGCATGCCAATGACCAAATATAAGGCCAGTGGCATTTCTTTCCATTGGAAATTAATAAATCTCTATTTGTCCTCCCCCAATCTCCAGTGTTTAAGCATAGCACAGTGGCGCGAAAACGCTCTGCGCTGTCAAAACAAGAAAATTAATTAAAAATAATTAAAAAAAAAAAAATAGGTCATTGTTCCCCTCTGCTCATTACACCCATTATAGAGTACAATGCCCCTTTTGGTATGTACCTCACAAGACATCTACAACAACTGGAAAGGCCACAGAAATATCTCACAAAGAGGATTACTGGCCTCAAACAGATGCCCTATGCAGACCATCTCAAAAAACTCCAACTTTACTGCGTCGCATATTGCCTACTCAGAGGCGATCTCCACCTAACATACAAAACTATGTCAAACCCAGAGCTGTTGGACATGCTCCACTTAAAGAAATCCCAATACACGCTCTAGGGACCTAAACCTTGTCACCACAATAAACAGAACATGCTAGAGGGATAAGATTCCTGTCCCAGAGACTTCCCATACTCTGGAACAGACTACCTATGTCAAACAGAGCTGCTCATTAGCACTCTTCAAGAAAAATCTTGATGATTGGATGGGAGATAGGAAATTCACACTGGGGATCACTTCTGTGGCTCTGCTCAACAGGGGCACAGGAAAATAATTTTCTTGGGTGGCGAAAGCCAGGGTACATTTTTGGCTAGGCTTATATAGGCCCTAGGGCCAATAGCCTAGTACCTGCCTATAAACCTATAAACCTATAAATATACATATAAATTGTAATTTTAGTTAAAAGTTAGTTTGTTATGCAGGTGAATGGCAAGCTGAAGACAACATAGCTACTGAGTACTGGTTGCTATGTGTGGAAGCGCTCTGTCAGAGATGTAACCAAGCATTAGTAGGCAATCCGATGCAATTGAGGCTGAGGATAGTGAATCACAATTTGTCATGGCATATGAGCCAAGCCACTAATAAGAGTAGGTTAAGGGGACTATCAGAGTAGAAGATAGGTGACATCATGAGTGTGTATGTATAAAACACTGTAATCTTATCAGAGCAGTGTGTCACATGTTTGCTGTCAGTTACTCATCAGTGGAAGAGGCGTGTTATGATTTATCCTAGGTAAAGTCAGGAAACTGACAGTGTACACCATGGAGATCACTGAAGTTTCTTGCAAACCTGCTTACAGTGTGTTCACGCCTGTGCGTGCCTGTAAGCCCGAGTAAGCATGTGTGCATGCGTGTCAGCCCGTGTGCGCATGTTGAAGAATGAGTAAGCTAGTGTAAGAATGTTGAAGCCCGTGTAATGTAATGTAAGCCAGTGAACGAGTTTGTAAGCATGTATAAATCTGTACTACACACATCACACACATACTGCACACTCTGAAACACATGCTGCCAATACTACACACATCAGTCAAATGGCACATGGATGGATAATAAATCTTCAGAATTAACAATGCTGTAAACTATACTACATTGATGGTCATACCTGCAGTGCATCATGCCTGCTTACATACACCTAGAAGGATATCACACTTTGTGTTAACAACATTTTAACATTAATACAGTGCTATAAAGCCACCCTGTGCATCAGCACCATGTTAGTCTGTTCCTGCATCAGTGTTACACATTACAGGTGGTGGCACAGGTGTCATCATATGCACAGGGTATGGTGTTTTTTTTTTCCAGAGCCTGTCATTGAGCCATCCAATCAACATGTAAGTATGTGTGTGTGTGTGTGAGGGACAACAGTGTTTGCATGGCCCAATGTTGATGCAATGTGTGTGTGTATGTGTTAGCCTTCGCTGTTTGTTTTATGTGTGTGTGTGTCTGCATGTACACAGTTTCAGCATGTGTCAGCCATATACAGGAGGTTGTGGGACAGTCACAGACCGTACCTGCCAAGCTGTACATATTGCCATTACTGGCCATGGACACCCCTCCATGCATTCAACGATATTCCAGTCCTGCACCTGTCAATGTATACAAATACATTCCTGGGATCTGTAACACGACCTGTGGATAAACGGGAGTCAGTAATGTTAACCTGATTTGCATAGTATTGTCAGTTAATACATAGTTATATGAGCCATACTCATCCTCCAAAGTAACAACCACTGCTGACTGTTGCTGAGACGTGCACACGACCATTTAAAGGTGCTGTACTATCATTGTTTTCAATGTCCCTTGTAATACCCAGCAACAAAATAACTGGTCACTACACAACTATAACCCAGGATCACTACAGCACACATTATGTGCACTATCACAGAGCCATAGCAGATTTACATACATCAAATGTGATTATGTACAGATAATGCAGCACATTAAATAGTGCTAATATCCACATACATATCTATATCTATCATTATATATATATATATATATATATATATATATATATATATATATATATATATATATATATATATATATATATATATATATATATATATATTTATATACACACACACACACACACACACACACACACTTGGCAGGGTTGGGATCAGAACACAGACCTAACTACCTTATCACACTACAGCATTACGCATTTAAAGAACGCGCTACCGTGATTACTAGATCACAGCATTCACACAGGCATACATCTAGCTTGCTGGCATCAGTATCAAAGGCAAAGACGCCGTACGGATCCTATGGAGAGTGAATAGTGTAAAAGCAATGTACTGTTGTCATGCAGTGGGAAACTCACACACACACACGTGGCAGGATTGGGATAAGAACACAGACCTAACTACCTTATCACACTACAGCATTACGCATTTACAGAATGCACTACCGATATTATTGAACACAGTGCTCCCAGAGGCATACTTCCAGGTGGGTGACATCATCCGCAAAGGCAAAGATGCCGATAGGGAATGTATGTGGTGTGAGGCGTCTAAAAGCATTACTGTGTCCCCAGGCAGCTGGAAACACACACAGAGGCACACATTTGGCAGGGCTGGGAGTCGAACATACACCTAACTACCTTACCACACTACAGCAATACGCATTTACAGAATGTGCTACCGAGATTACTGAACACAGCACTCCCAGAGGCATACTTCTAGGTGGGTGACATCATCCGCAAAGGCAAAGACGCCGATAGGGAATGTATAGAGAGTGAGCAGTCTGAAAGCATATTACTGTCTCAAGGTAGATGTAGACAAACACATGGCAGTGGTGTGATCGGGGCAACTAAATATCTATGGAGCACTACAACAACACTACATAGATACGGGACATGCCACAAACAGTACACCCTGCAAGACAGTCAACCAGTGTGTTCAATGTAGTCATCCATCGTGACGTTGAAAATGGACATTTGTTGCCTGGATGTCCACCATCGCTATACAGGATGTCAATGGCCATGCCCATACACAGAGGCACATCACCGCCACAAGGTGTCACTGGCCATGCCCACACGCTTAGTATCACATGTCCGTTTGGAATGTACTGTGTGTCCATCTACACAACAGCATACTGGGCATGCTCACACACTTAGCAGTTGCAAAGGGCCGTCTTGCATGCACACGGATTCTGAACACGTAAGGGCACAGTTTGGAATGTCCTGTGTATCCAACTACACAACGACATACGGGGCATGCTCGCACACTTAGCAGTTGCAAAGGGCCATCTTGCATGCACAGGGATACTAAACACGGAAGGGCACAGTATGGTATTACTGTCCCCACGTACATGAAGGCCACTCACATGTATCGACCAGTACACACTCGGGAGCCATCACAGATGTCTGAGGTGCAGATCACAGAGGTACACACTGCAGTCTACAATGTAGCCCTCAGACATCACCGTGTCATTGGACCAGCAATACACAGCCATACATCAACACAACACTGTGCGACTCATGACCAGTGGACTCTACATAGGTGTACAGCAACTGTGCAAACTACACATGTACCAACAGGGTTCCATCATATGTTATGCATTGCAATGATACCACTGTACATAACCAGGTCGGCTCTACACATACCAGGGACCCTGGGTCTTACACAGCTGTGACAGATGACTGTCACTGTACACCAATGAACACACATGTTTGGATATGTCATACATGTAATTGCAGTGGTTATGTGCATGGACCACACACACAACACATATGTACATAGCATAGCTTGTGCTGTCCTCCATGCAGACAAGTGGCTACAGCAATCATACGCACGCAAATGGAAGGTGGGTCCATGGCTGTTGAATGCTAACAGTACATGAGGTAGCAATGTTGGCTGAGGACACATTCCATCTGTACTAGTTACCCATGACACCCATCATATCATACAACAGTCCATGTGTTATGTATGTCAACACACATGTCCACCAATTGCAATGCATACAAACATGGCTACATGACAGGCATGTAGGACCAACACACATGTACAAACTGTAGTGTGCATGCAGCTACCATGCATGTGCAGTAGCTGATGTAAGTAACTCATCTGTGCCTAACTACAACATGCAGTTGCAATGCAGCCCCATCATCGACACCTGTATATGGTGACATACTGACAGTACGGTGGGATGTACATCAGGTATGGATGGATGCGTGTACATAAAGTGGTGATCCACCTGTGTAGATGGATGTTCACCGGGGATGGCTCACAGGTGTGTCACACGCCATCCTACCATTACATGTGCAAACAGTACGCTATGTTACTGTTACTTGACGGTGAAGACATAAAACCTACACAGCGGTCGGGTGTTACCGACTGTACGTCACTTGACACCTGTAACACTTACATCCTCCTGTGTGCATATAGCAGCACAATTGCCAGACAAAGCATTGGTACACATAATGCGGCCAATACTGCTGCATGTCTGTCAGATGTATCATCATATAGCAGGTGTATCATTCACAGTACTGCCATGTGTGTTTGCATGTGTGACCATATATGCCACATATGCTGGGGAATACATCCCAAATGTTACACACCCCTGTACACTGTTGTAGACATCTGTACATACTGCAGTGTGGAAAGCATGACATAGGCAGGTGTGGTGTGTGTATCACACACATCAGCTATCTGTATGTGTATGACATTTGTGGTTTCCACAGTGTGTGTGTGTGTGTGTGTGTGTGTGTGTGTGTGTGTGTGTGTGCACGTATGTATGGCTGTCTGGTGCATGGAGTGAGGGTGTATGCTACCATACAGAACACACAGGATCCCTAACCTCTCATGGTGATGCAGTCTACTACCCTGTTGATGTCATTGGTCTCAGCTGTACTGGCTACCTGTACATGTCCTTTCTCTGTGTCGCGTCGTGTGGGTGCACAGTACTGTCAGGGTGATGACCACACAGGCAAGTGTCCTCACCTCAACACTATGGGGTGTGCGTTATAGTGTTGTTGACCCCGTGAGCGTGGGCATGTTCCTGCAATGTGACAGGGTATTACTGCTACACAGTGAGGCCTCATGCTAGCAAGTGGCCTCTAACGTTATCATTGGCCAGACCGCTGTGTACAACCCCTGCACCATGTAAACATACCTGTGATGTGATCTGGTATGGTTGTCACGTCTTTAGCCACTGTAGCCTATTAAACTGCACACATACCAAGAAAGGAGGGGGGTATCCATATTCATCAAAGACACCCACACCTCAAGACTGGTGGCAACGCACGATGCATTGGAGACCATCCAGGTGCAATTAACCATAGGCAAGACTGCTCTGCAAATTGTAGCATGTTACAGGCCACCCTCAAAAACTCAGGAACCTCACATGGCCTTCCTGAAAACACTAGAGGGGATAAATGTATCACCAAACACCATCATACTAGGTGACTTCAATTACCCTAATATAGACTGGGAACACTACTCAAGCCCAAACACCCTAGCCCAAAAGTTCCTGGAATTCATAAACTCAAATGCCATGGAACAACTAGTCACCATCCCACAAGAGGAGAAAACATACTTGATCTCATCATCACGAACATGGGAGCACAATGTTCAACACGGAAGTATACCCTCACTGGTGAGATCAGATCACAAACTAATCTCGCTGGAGGTCCTCATCCCACCCCCACCTGAAATAAAAAGACCACAGTAAAGAACTTCAAAGCCGACTTCACACTTCTAAAGAATAGTGTGGTCTCCTTTAAGGCCCCGAGCCGGCAGAAAACAGTACTCAAGCCGCTGAATCACTTACAAATGCCTTCTACCAGCACCTGCAGGACTGCATGGATAAGGCAATCCCAAGCAAAACAAAGACTCTTTGTACCAAAGGCAAGCGTCCAGTCTGGTGGACCCCAGCCATAAACAAACTCTACAACAAAGGAGGAAGCTACTACAAGATAGAGCAAAATCCTTAAAAGGTAAGACACCCTTGATCACTATAAGTAAAAAACTAAGAGCTCTCATAAAATCATCCAAAGCAAATTTTGAGAGAAAAATAGCTAAAGACTCAAAAGACAATCATAAGGCCTTCTTTAGCTATGTTAGAAACCTGGGAGGAAACTCCCAGATATGCTCAGAACTAGTTCAAAATGATGTGAAGATTACTGATCCTACAGACATTGCCAACATACTGGCTGACAGGTTCAGTGCAAACTTCTCCCCAAAGGAGATATCTATTCCAAGCGATTGCAGCCCCCCAAACATCTCCAGCGCCCAAGTGAGAACTGCTCTCTCCAAAGCAAAAAACACAGCATCCATGGCACCTGATGGTGTCCCCGGCTGTGTGCTTCACGAACTCAACGAGGAATTAAACCCACAGCTAGGACAGCTGTTTAATCATAGTCTTACCTCTGGATACGTACCCAGGGAGTGGCGCACTGCAACTGTGGTCCCACTTCACAAAGGCGGTGCCTCCACCGACCCTGGAAATTACCGGCCCATTAGCTTGACAAGCCTTATCTGCAAAGCCATGGAGAGGATCATAATAGACCTCATAAATAAAGACATAGGGAATTTGCAGACTTTGGATCCATCCCAGTTTGGCTTTGTCAAAGGCAGATCATGCCTTCTAAACTTGGTTGACTTTTTCGAAACAGTCACCAAAGCCAATGATGAGGGAAAGGCAGTCCATACAGCCTACCTCAATCTGGCGAAGGCCTTCGATACAATACCCCACTCGGGTATCATTGAAAAACTCATCAGCTTAAATGTTAACCCATACATCACAAGATGGGTTGCAAACTGGCTGAGTGACAGAACCCACAGGGTCAGAGTTGCTGGCGCCATGTCAGACTCAAAGCCTGTCACAAGTGGTGTACCACAGGGCTCAGTCCTGGGCCCACTCTTGTTTGGCATCTACTTTCCTGAAGTACAAGCAAACACAGGAGGGTTATGGCTGACAAAGTTTGCAGATGACTGCAAACTGGGCACCATAGTAGGAAACACATCTGACACAGATATCCTTCAGAAGGGTCTCACAGAAAAGGATAACTGGTGCCAGAGCCATGGCCTAAAGTTAAATGCCAAAAAATGCATAGTCATACCCTTCGGGAAAAACAAGGTTACCCCTAGCTACCAAATAGGTGGCAATCCACTGAGCACAGAAGAAGTTATCAGGGACCTGGGGACCCAGGTTGATAGTAGTCTGTCATTCGACACCCATGTAGCTAAAGTAGTTAGGAAGACCTTCTACATTGCCCACCTTATCATGAAGGGATTCTCATCTAGATCAAGGAGGTCATAGTCTCCCTATACTCATCACTCATCAGACCAATGATTGAGTACAATGCCCCATTCGGAATGTATCTGACCCGACACTTGCAGCAGCTGGAGAGGCCACAAAGTTCCTCACCAAAAGATAAAGGGTCTCAAACATCTGTCCTATGCTGCCCGACTGAAAGAACTCCAGCTCTATTCAGTCGCTCATTGCTCAGAGGTGACCTTTGCCTAACATACAAGGCCATGTCAAACCCAGATTTGATGAATATGCTTCACCTCAAAAATCTAGATCCATCAGAGCCACAAGGGCGGAGACTTAAACCTCAACACGGCTATTAATAGGACATGCTGGAGGGATAGATTCATCACCCAAAGACTCCCTATGCTGTGGAATAAAATCCCGGTATATGTGAGGCAGAGCACCTCGCTGGCCTTGTTCAAGAGAAATCTTGACCAATGGATGGGAGATCGCAGATATACCCCAGGGATTACCTCAGTGTCACTGCTCAACAGAGGCACAGCAAAATAATGGGTATAGTTCCCCATACTAAAGGGGTGGCGTAAGCCACAAAACTATGGGCTAGGCTTGTAAATGCCCTCGGGCAGATAGCCTAGTATGAACCTATGAACCTATGAACATGCTGCTGGATTAGTATATGTGTGGACATCTGTGGTATGTTAGACTTTCCAGCAGTCCGGTTGAGGCTACATATTGCATGCTGATATTGCCATACGTGCCTGTGAGTACTCCACAGTTACACATGGGAGACTGCAAACACTGCTACCTGTAGGCACATGCAAGTAGACCATAAGGATGGAACCAGGGCATCATTACCAACATGCCGTTACTGTTATTACTGAGACACATACTGTGAACATATAACAATGCATGCTACACCTGTACTACATGGTATGTCTGGTGCGTGTCAACAGTATACAACTAATGTAATATACACATCTCTCGCTATTCTTACACAACTAATGTAATATACACTTCCCTCACTAGTCGTACACAACTTATGTAATATACACTTCTCACTATTCTGTTCACCCTGTGCATCAGACCATTTGAGCATGTCCCTGCACCGATGGTGTGGATGACAGGGATGTGGCACAGGCTTCATTATATGCACAGGATGATAATGTTTGCCAGGGGCATAGGCTGCACCAATGGCTGACATCATGTGTGTGGGTAAGGGCCAGTGATATGATAGGACATGTCTGTTCAGTATGCATGTGGGTGTTGTGGTGCCCTACAGATGTGTTTGCTGTGTGCGTGTATGTGTGCACACAGTTCTGCCTTTTGTGAGGCCTACACAGGGGTATTACTGACAGCTCCAGATTGTACAGACCAGGTTGTACAGCTCACTGTGTCCGGCCATGTCCATGTGAACTGTGCCTGCCAGGGGTTGCACGGGCACTGCCAGGTGGAGGTACAGATTGGCTACTGTCCGACGACACATGTCCACTGGAACTGTGCCCCCACTGGGAACATCCAGGGCCACATCCACGTGGCCTGCTGTGTCCTGGTGTGGACAGTGCAGCACCAGCTGCACTGCTACTGCTACCAGCACTATGGAACCGGGCATGTGAGGTGGCACGCTTATGTTGACCTGCACTAGGTGGTGTAGCTGGCCTACGCCTCACTCCTACCAAATGTTCCAGCACAGACAGCTCACGCTCATGGATTGCCATGCCACGGTCAAGGATTCTGACCATGTCACCCAATCGCCTATCCAGAACAACAGCAATCTGCTGTTGAGCATTTGCCAATGCCTGGATGTTGTCATTTAGGGTACAGATAGCAGCTCTCTGCAGCCTCTGCCCTTCTCTGTTCTGCCATTCAGCACGTGCCTGTGCCGCCATTACAGTCTGGAACATGTGTCTGGTGATACCAGCTGCTGCGCTCTGTCCTGCAGGTGTATGTCTGCCAGAGGTCCTCCTACGAGCAGCACTGGCCACATGCCTGTGTGGCACATCTGCAGACATTACACTGACACCATGGTGTGGAGACACACCTTCTGTAGCCACCACACGTTCCTGTTACACACTAACAGACCCTGTCTGTCCTTCCTCTATGGCCACTGGTAATGCAGTATGTGTTGGGAGCAGAACTGTGTGTGGAGAAGAGGGGGACATAGCTGGGATGGCAACCACTGGTACATATTCAGCCCCTGACAACCCTGCCTGTACCTCATACATATGTTCATCACTGCTAGTATCTGTGAGGACACTAACATCAGATGGACCGCAGGAGGGTAATGCACCTACATCACCTGTGAATGCAAAGAAAGACTATAAATTACAATAGACACACACATACAGATACACACACACACACACACACACACACACACACACACACACACACACACACACACACAGACACACACCATGCATGTGATTTGACAGATGGCATGCAGCATGCCTGTGATACAGCAGACGGCATGCAGCTCAGACGTTATTAGTGTTAGTAAGCATACCCCCTGGGGTGCACACTACAGCAAGCAGGTGTCATATCAGTAGCCATGCAGTTCACACAATCATGGTAGTATGCATGCATCCCCGTGATACACCATGTGGACCAGAACAGGATAACAGTGCACATAGCTGACGTGACCTTGACATGTAATCTGCTGACGTGTGCATTAACATGCATACATGTCTGACACAATGGTGTCCTGACACATGTACAGTGTCGTAATGGGTATCACATTGCGTTGTTGTCTCCATGCCCTACAGATAGAAAGCACGTTTAGCAAATGTGCATGTGCATGAAAGGGTAGTGTGAGCCGTCTACATTGCACTACAGTGTGAAGTACAGACACTGTGCCATTGCATGGCATCATGAGGCATCTATATTGCTATACAGTGCATAATATGTACACATTGCATAGGCATAACTGCATGCCTACCCATGACATAACTGTGGATTGTGACCCACGATGCTGAGGTCTATACACACCAAACCATGTTGTGCCATGTGACAGGTCACTGGAGGACCTACAGATGACACCCCTGCACAACAACTACAGAGTCTTAGCTGCCTGGCAACCACGTCCACACATAGTGGACTTGTCAATTCACCATGTCCCACATGACATTGATGAACCACACACATGAGGTACACAGCTAATGGTGATGTCCTACAGCAGCAAGGGAAATGTACTGTATCTGTGGCCTGATGTGGTTTCAATGTCGGTGGAAGCTGTAGAGGTGACTACTGTCATGCTATGACACAGGCGTGATGTTCAACACATCTTATATGGTAGACGTCAGTGACACCTCCACTAGCTGTGCACAGGCTTTTAGGATGTCCAGTGTACCACATCAACTGTATAATTGGTCAACTATGGCTATAATTGGACCATGTGTGGACAATGTGAAACAGGGTGTATACACATCACATCCACTGTGTGGCTATGTATCTCTGGCCATCCCCCATGGCCATGTGTGCACATGTGTTGGACAAATGTGTGTGATGGCCATCTATCACACATGTCTGTGTTGTCCCATATGACATACACCCATAGATGTCAGATATGTCACCATCCACAGGGCTATGCAGACAACAGGTTGTATGTGTGGTATGTGGGGTATGGGTTATGGGATAGTGTGACATTATTGCAGCCAATACACTATGTGTCTGGGACATGTCAGATGGCACATCACAATGTGTGCACCCATTGTAGGGGCATATAACACAATGGTGACTCCTGTGGGCTGCCCATATCACAGCTCACTGTGTGGTACTGTTTGCGTACCACATGTGTTGTTCCAATGTATAGTACATAAGCCTCCATTGTAGAACACCTCCACCGTTGTATGCACAGCTGACCACACATGTAACAATGACAAATACTGTGGTTTCATGTTGGTGTATCATTTCGTTTGTATATATTGCACATAGGTGGCCTGTGTGAATGATGGGTGATGCGACCTGTATATCGTGAATGAAACTAACATCAAGTGTACAAGTGTTAACTGGCCACATGGCAAATAGATCTATGATTTAACATGCCTGATACTGATGACAGTCTCACCTGCAATGGACTCATGTCTGTGTGGCATGCCAGAGGTATGTGTATAGGGGTGACACAGCAGTATGAACATTATCCATGACTGTATGACAGCCACAGGGTGCACTGCGCATGTTAACACATTCGCCTGTACAATAGCATATAGTATGCACATGTGTGCATACACAGGGTAGCATACTGTAGTATGCAGCATGTGTGTCCACATGCCATGCATATGTTGTTACATTACATAATGTGAAGAGAAACGACCAGACAAACAGTTGAAATAAAACAAAAATGCAGTCCCCTGTTAGCCAAGCCAAGCCCTTGTTTGGAATCTATTTAAAATCCACAGGTACAATCCAAGGCAGCAAACACCAATAAAAGACGGATGACGAAAAATCCACTTAACGCCAAGTTTATTATAGATAAAAGAAGCGTTTTCACTGAACCCACAGCTTCAGCTTCATCAGAGATGTAAAAAAACCGCCAAAACGGGTTTAAATACACACGTCATAATCTGCTCTAATTAAACTCATTAAAGAACCATACCGTTAAAATACAAAAATAGGAAGTGCAAAACTGTAAGTATTGTAGCTTACAGGTACAATTAAACATCTAACCAGACTAAAAAAGATTATTATAAACATATAAATTAAGATTTCTTAAAACATATACATATATATTTAAAATTTTACAGTTCTTATTTATAAATCAATGCAACACTTCACAGCCCATCAGTTTTGCATAATAGGGACAATAAGAGTACCACAAAAAATATATATACTGAGTATCCATAAAAGTACTAAAGGTTTAAAATCAAATAAAGTAGAGTGGTGGTTAAAAAGATTTTTACCAAACGTTGGTTCCATTCAAACAAATTATACTTCTTTTAGCATCAAAGATGCTGGAAAAACATATCCTTCTAAGTTTGTTACAGTGTACAACCTGAGTAAATTACCCTTATAAATCCTTTAAAAGGATCTTTTAAAAGAATTTAACATTAATGGCATACCCATACCAAACCATACTTCCTTAGACATCAGAGTTGCTGGAAAGGCATACCCTTACAAAGTTATTGCAACTTCTAAAACCTTTTAAGGGTCTTTAAAATGGATGGCATACCTAAGTTATTTTTCTCATACAAACACTCAAGGACATGGGAGAAATGTAATGACGGTCTAATTATAGCGGCTGACTACAGTCTTACTATAAACATTACAAATATAAGGCCCATATTTTTTATATATACAGTTTTCCCAAAATTGTAATGAAGTATAAGGGTTCTATTCTTGTTGGTTACCGTTTGTA